>NC_049209.1:20202592-20502592 GCF_013347855.1 Anguilla anguilla
CTGTCTCTTTCTAAAGCTGAGCTGGGAGGTGCACGCTGGCTTGGTTCTCTGCCCTAGAGAAACAAAACAGGCTTCCATTCAAAATTATTTAAATTACAGCTGTAAAATATGCCTGCAACTGACACATGCTGAGTGAAAGGACGACACAACGTCAATATGAGGTCACAGGGTAAACAAAGTCTGCCTTTCTGCCGTGTTTGGCAAAAATTTAATCTGCTATTGACTTAATGAGTAGTAGTGATTTGTCAAGAAAGCCAAGTGACTATTAAAAAATAAAGCCTGTTAAGACAACGCAGACTTGAACCACGTGCTGCCTTGTTGTGACATAATACAAAATATTAATCTGCCATTGCTTGCCACATATTGACTGTCTTGAGCGAACAACGATGCAATGGGGGGGATACCGCACATTTTCTTAGTTAGAATCACCACAGTTGCACTCGCTCCAAAGCGATAATATATTCTAAAATGGGAAAATATATTAACGGTGGCGATGGCAAGTCTTCAATTGTAAGAAGCTCAAAAAGTTATCAATTTTTCTACAAACCAAAGCCAACTAGGTTCTATTGCCACATAGGTATAAATAGGTTAAAGGGAAACTTCACACCACATAAATACTTTGGTTATGAAGAGACTTCAGCCTAGTCTAAGGGTCTGTTCAAAATGAGCTTTGCTGAAATGCTAACATGCGACAGCCTAGCCTTTTCCTGTGATACAGTTGCACCATAAATTTTTCCATAGTGGAAGGGAGTCATGAATCATCCCTGAAAGACGGCCACAATGTTGTTTCCAGCACCAAATAATGCTGGGCAAGACATAAAAAAACACAAAAAAACAATCAAGAATAATTTAATCAATAATTTCAGTGATTTGTGGATTTTCCAGCTTCGATTGTTTTCCTCGTCTTGTAATCTTACACCTGTCCAGTCACATGACCAGACTTTCAGTGATATGAAATTCACACGCCTGCGTCCCCTTGCTGTCTGATCATTACGTGGCGCACTATAAATGCTCTACACATATAGGAATGTTTCGGCCATCGACGCTGCTCGTAGCAGAACCGTGACCTAGTTCCCTGGCCGTGCGTGTGCCGGCTGACGTGCACGCCCTCCCCCGCGCCGTGCACTTTAAGTGTTGTAATCAGCTGTCAAAACAAGAGCGAGCCTGCCCCACGCCGGGCGTCTCCGCTACCACACGCAGAATGCGCTAATTAACCGCCCTGGGGGGGGGGCAGGGTGAGAAGAGGTGACAAACGGCTTCATTTCGCAGAGGTGCGAGGTGGCGCGCGGGTCCCTAACGTACGGTCACGTGCTCAGAGGTGCGGACGGTACTCTTCGCCGTGGCGACTGCACCCGCTCTGCTCCACGTGGTAAGGTCAGCACACGAACAGGTGAATCTGGAGATTAAAGCTCCTCGAAAAGCGCATCAACCTCCAAGAACAACATAACATAACCACAAGGGAGGAAGGGGGGGGGGGGGGGTGTCAGTGGTTAAGGGCAAAGTTTTGTGTAGTGCTCTGTGCGCTGCGTGTGGAGGCCCCAACGCTCATTAGAGCAAATGCAAATAAGGCCATTCATCGCATCGCAAACCGTCATGAAAACAGAACAGAAAAAAAGTGTTAAAAAAAACATCGTCAACAACAACAGGAACATCTGGGTAACAATCAGGTAACCGTGGAGACGAGGGGCCACATATGAATGCCAACGAAATAGGCCTGAGAGCCGAGAGCAATTTTAATGATAAAAGAGGTACAAACGGGAGATGACAAAGAAAGGCATTAGTCAGTAAACTAAAATAATTAAATAAAACAGTACACGGTAATTAGCGGGTGTGCTGAGGTTGCCGGGGGACCCCCCCGGCTCTGGCCCCGTGGTCCTTCAGCGCTCCTTTAATCTGCGTCCGTCTCCGCGCCGCATCATTGATGTTTTGTTCTCGCGCCTCGGCCGACGCCAAGGATGAAAGTCGGACTATTGTTATTCGCTTTTCTCTTTCCTGCCCATTCACCGCAGAACATCGGTGTCTGGGCCCTCCCCCCCACCCCCCCTCCCTCCCACCCCCCCTCCCTCCCCCATACGATTACGCTGGTTCTCTGCACACAGGGACGCAGTCTTCGGGGTCTGTTAGGGACTTCAGATTTCTTTGAATCTGTAAGGAAAAGGATGACCCAGTCAGGTTTATGCAGCCTCAAGGGAAACGTGACCACTTCACAGACAGAGAAACAGGGGGCTGGATTTACGTCAGGATAACACACACACACACACCTGCATGTATTCGTGCATACAAATACACACACACACACGTGCGCATGCATGCACGCATGTGCACACACACACAAACAAGCACGCCTGTATGTATGCACACACCCGCGCACACACAAACACACACACAAACAGAAGCATGCCAGCATGTATGCAAGCATGCACCCATGCAAACAAACACACACAAAGACTAATTTCCTCCGTTACTGTAACTATGAAACAATGCAAAATGGTATCTCATAGCACCTCGCAGTTAGAATTCCTCTAAAAATTCAAATGTTTACAAGCAACTAACCCTCTCACTGAAAAACATGCGTGGAGCCTGCACATCCAAGGGGAAGTGGATGAAAGACAGGCCGCTAATAAGCATTAATGCCAGATTGCGATTTCCACGCAGAATAGCCTCTGCAAATTTTGATAAACGCCTCAAAAAAATCTATAATTTGGGAATTCTGGAAAGCATGAAAAGGAAAACCTGAAAGCTCCTGAACAGATAGGCACAAGCTTTTTTTTATTTATAACAGGGGCCAG
The DNA here is from genome assembly GCF_013347855.1 of Anguilla anguilla. NCBI lineage: Eukaryota > Metazoa > Chordata > Actinopteri > Anguilliformes > Anguillidae > Anguilla > Anguilla anguilla. Next base: position 20,205,382 of record NC_049209.1, read on the forward strand.
TATTTTTACCCTTCATTAGAGCCCTTGCTGCAATGCACAGGGGTCCCAATTACCACCAGCCAACCTAATCAGTGCTTCTAAAAAGGGAAGGCCATGACAGAGAGTCACCCAGCCCCCTCTATTTAAGCACAATAAAGGGAACTGCATATGACACTTACTTCTGATTTACTCTGCCTCAAATCAGACTTAGGGGACTGGAAATTGCTGAACCAATTCAATACAATTAATTAAAGGCTGAACAAGGCTGCTAAGACCCTTATTCGTGCACTCAGTAATCAGTTACTAGGGAGGTATTTCATTTCTCAGATAAACTGATATTCAATGCAGACAGAGGGAAATTTAAATGATGTTTAAAAGCCTATGTTAGATACATCCCAGATCTATTAAAACATACGGACACTAAATGGCAATGCATTTCAGCACAAAATGGCCTTGGAACATTGACTGAATCCAAAGAGGGCTGCATATAAACTGAATCTGTGTGTGTGCTGCCAATCAATCATTTTGAACATGCTGCCATGTAAACGATCAGAAAGAAGGCAGATAAGGAAAGAATTATGGGGAATGAGATGTGAATATATTAAGCTAACAAAGGGACTATAATCTGCACATTTTGGCCCGTATTCCTCGTTAATTACAGAAACCATCCCTTCCCTTGAATTTCTACACCAGTCGAATTCCCTCTGATCTTAATAAAAAGGCTTAACTCATATGGACCTCATCGAAATGTTTAGCCACTGGATGAACTAAATTGTGCTCTAATAGCATATTTATGCACAATAGCATAGTCTTTTAGATGCCTCGTGTGCAGTCCACGTGGAAACAGCCACCAGGACACCGTCATGTTAGAGTTTTTCTGATTAAACGCACGGCCGCTTCTTCAGAATCACATCTGTACATTGATTGTACACTTAAAGGTGCTAGCTGACTTTTTCAACCACATCTTGCACGATGAGTCTTGAGGATTAGTGGATTTGGTTCTCCTGTGACTCTGTGCAGTGAAAACTGGTTCACAGGAAGATTCATGGAGAGGAGTAGCCATGTGCTGTACCTCTTTAATAAATTCTCAATTCTGATCACACAGGTTCTAGCTAAAGGGTATGTTGACTATGTTTTTGTTTGCCATTTGTCTGTTTTAATATACTTATGGATCTGCTTTTTATGTCCAATCGTCAAATCTCAATCAAGTCAATCCAGGTTGTATACTTCAATCCAGTCCAAACGTTCCATTTGTCACAAAGCAAATGGCATTGAGTCAAGCCTGTGTTAAAATGATCCTGAAGAGGTTACAGCCTCATTTGATCAAGAGATCAGTATAGAATCAGTAGAATCAATATGAAAGGTCAAAGGTTGATATTGAACCCAAATGCAAAGTGTAACTGCTGCAATTCATTCCTTGGCCAGCAGAGGGAAGTAGGGTTGAGTGTTTTTAGAAATAAATGCTCACCCTCTGTGTCTTCCACCCCGGCAGCACCAGCCCCTCACCTCCTTGAACACCAGTCTGGACAGCAGCTGGATATGGTGTGGAACAGAGGGAGACAGAGCAAGAGAAAGAGTGAGAGAGGGAGAGGCAAAAAAAAAAAAAATTCAGCCATCACTAACGAATCAAACAACACTCAACTCCATTACAAGAGCAGCGCATCAGAACATAAGGATCCAATAAAAATGTAATTGTTATTGAGGTGGGTATAAACATTTAAGCAATGTTTATCTCAACTTACCAAACAGGCCAGTATGTCTGCTGTGATAAGCATATAAAAGACATTATTCCAGCCGGTTGGAGAAATCAAGCCAGCCAGCAGAGGACCAAGAGCAGCACCTAGTGGAAATTCAAAAAACAGCACGGTTTAAGAAAGAGGCAGCGATTTAGACATTGCATGAAAAAAAAAATACACTGCTAAAAATTCTTGAGAAAAAGTATGATTGCATCTGAGTACTTTATAATCAGGAACACTGTCAAAGAGCAAAAAAAAAACTATTGACATGATTCTGGGAGTCGTTTTCCAATCAGATACCTCAAATGTACAGATACATACGTATTCCCCATTTCATTTGCTAGCAAAGCTGGCTAGTATGCTATGCACAGGAAGAGACTGGTCAGGCTCTGGGGCTACAGTATGTGGTTTGGAATGCTCAATAACACATAATGTATGAGCCAGTGTATTCAAACCAATGTTCATGTTTGCACGTCAAAGATTAAAAAAAAATTTAAACCTCCTCTCCACTTATGTGAGAGAGTATCTGACCGCCTGAAGCAGGCTTTTCTTTAAGCTTTTTTAGTCAAACTACTTCCCTTACAGTTATGGTAGCAGATAAGGAGTCCCTTTATCAGTAGTGTAATTCAACACAGCCTTTGAACCTCCAGCTCAAAGTCTGTCTCAAAATATCTAATATCAACCACTCTAATCTTGTAAATGTAGTTTATTACTGAATGGCTGACTTCCCTTTGTGCAAAATATACACACTTTCTTTCAATCATCAATGTCCTTATTTCATAAATATGCTGAACCTTCTGTCAACGTATTGCAAGGAGACAAGTCAGAAATCGCTCATTAACAACAGTATAGAAACAGTCCAACAGACTGCAAAACGTTAAACAAAAATAAAATGTAAAATACCTGGATTGTAAGGAGCAAGCAATAAAGCAAGTTCACGAAGTTCACAACCTTTCAACATTGCAGGATGGAATGTTCTGGGTCAGATAACTTTTCCAGAATGAAAAGCTTACTTAGCAAGTTACTTAGAGCATCTCCAATGTCACTTACAAGATGGATTTACACAAACTCAAAATTTTGTCCAACCAAATACATTTATATTTCCACAGAACAGCGCTTTGTCTCTTAAGGGGACTTAAGGGGTGAACTGTGAAGTGTTTCACAAATCTGAAAAAAAAAGCCCCCAGGAAAAAAATACCTCCCCGCCCCTCAAACCAGACCTTCACCACTTACCTATTGACCCAGTCCCATCAATAATGGCGGTTACCGTTGACAACGCCTTGGAGTTCCCTTGGAGGCTCTCGTGAGTTCCCTGAAAGGTGGAAATTCCGCACTGAGAAGCAGCTTGCAATCTAATTCAAATAACTGGGTTTTGTAACAGAAACAGCGGAGTCTGGTTTAAAAGGAAAGAGGCTCAGTGTGGGCCTAAGCCCTTCGGAGTTCAGGCTTATCTCCCCTATTGACTTTTCAATCTCCCTTCCTGGTCAATGAGAGAGGAGCATGCTGTGAGCATGCCAGGAGCAGCAGGGCAGAGGGGTGGGGGAAGAGTGTTGACGAACGCCTGAGAAGGCCATTGTGCATAACCTGTCACCATCCTTCTGTATAAATAAATGATATATTGAACAAAGTAGTGCCAGGAAATATTCAACTGTATAACTGAATAAATACAAGTAGACTTGTGTCAGGTAATATCCAAATACTGGATTTAAAGTGTGCCAGTAAACATCCATCTGTAAACTATACTGGTCTGGTTTGTAAAATGCAGACCTGATGGGCCCCAGGGCCTGTGACTGTAGCCAACAGCCCCGCAGGGCGACGCCCGCTTTCGGCTCGAGCGTCTGCACTTTGAACTGATGCACTTGTTGTACGTCGCTCTGGATAAGAGCGTCTGCTAAATGCCTGCAATGTAATAATGTAACGTAATGTCTCCCATTGACGGGAGACTCAGTTGGCCCGAATGACAGCGGCTCATCGCTCACAAAAGCCCCCTGCTGGTCGGTCGAGCGCCCTGCGAGTTCGCCTGTCGAGCCGCACGTGACGTGCGACCCGCAGAACCGCGGTGCGGCGGGAAGCGGCGGCTGACTTTGCGCGCCTCGGAGGACGGGAGTGCACGCCCGGACAAAACGGCCATTCCAAAGGAAATGTCGTAACGTTACCTGCTAAGTATGTTTCACTAGGCGGGGGGGGGGGGGGTCTGCTAATAAATACACTAATGAGAAAAGTCAATAAAAGATTACCAGGTCAGCGGAGACGGCGGTAGTGATCAGGGCATAGGGGCCGTTGACCAGAGCTCCACACAAGAGTAGCATACCTGGCCAAAAAAATCAAAATTGGGTTATTCCACAGAAACACCGAGCAACACCACAGATGAGAGGAACGGAGTTTATGAGTCTGTTGACTCTCGGTTCCTGTGAATATATTAAGACCGCGAAAACACAGCCACGACATGCAAATGCGACCAAAGTTCACACTATCATACGCTGTCAGAACAGAGGCAACGGTGCCAAACAATGTTCTGACCTACTGCGGTATATAGGAACAGCTCGTGAAGGCATCAAAGTCTTGGGCTGAGGACATTTAAAGTGCTTTGGAACCATGTAAATACGATGGAAATGCCCGTGCTCCGTTATGATTTTGAGTACGCCCACTTGGGGAAGCTCAGAGAAACAATGGCCCATATTTGATACGGGTGCTCAGACCTGGGCCAAAATAGGGGTAGAAAAGCAGAGAATGTGGCCGTTTGAAGATGTGTGTGCTGCACACCGTTTCAGTACTCGTGATGGAAAACATACAGCTTTGTCTGCATTGAAAGCTAAATGAAGTCGGACACAAGACCCTGCTAAGAGGTATGCAGAGGTCAAAGCCAAACACACCAAAGTTTGCATTTTATGTGGTCTGTCATTGCGTTTCATTTCAAATGCTATCAAGGCTACAAGCTTCATGCCTCAAAACACTGTAATAATAATAACATTATTGAATATAAAGGACTCTCCAGATTTACCCTTTTCCTTGGTGAACATATGCCAGAAAAATACAACCAAAACACAAGCTAGTCGCAAATATGAACAAATCTTGCTGTAACATGAGTTTGGTCATCATGAAGTGCCTTTGTGATCCAAACTGTTTTCGGTAAGGAGGAGGAGGTAGAGGAGAGGGGCTCATCTCACCGATGGTGGTGCCCAGGCCGTTCTCCCCCACATGATTGTACAGGAACAGCTAAAACAGAGATGGACTGAAATTAGCAGCAGTTCATACAGGAGGTTTAGCAGCAGCATTGGCACACAGCCTAACATAACCTTCCATATCTATCTCCTTCTACTGCAACCTTAAAATAAAAAAAACTTGAGATCCCTTTTCCTTCTCTGAGCTGCAAAGTTGACATTATACATATGCTCACTGATTACACCACAACCATTGCCTCTGGCAATGATAACAAGAAGAACGAATGAAAACAACTAATGCACAACTAATGGTCCCTCATACCCCCATCTGTCTGAGATGTTGGCATCAGGAAAAGCTCCCTATCCTTTAAAACAAAGAGAACACTGCAGCAGTTCCGTGTCAACATCTGGTTGTCTCATCATCTCAGAACATTACACCGGCTCCCTGTTTCCTTCTGAATTGATTTTAAGACTCTCTGACTGGTTTTTAAAGCTCTTACTGGTTTAGCACCTGCATACATCAGAGACTGCCAGTCTGAATGTGTTCAGAGCAAAGCTCTGCTATGGCCTGCTTACTCACTATATCGAAAGTAAAACACAAACTAGCGGAGAAGCAGCTCTTTATTTTTATGCGCCAAAACTGTTGAACTCCCTACCATTAGAAATCAGAAAGGCAAGCTCTGAACAGTTTTAAAAGACAACTAGAATCCTCTTTACGCTGCAATTGACTACTGTAATAAAAGGAGAAAAAACATAAGATGTGATTCTCGCATTATTCTATTTTTTGTAAAGGAGAGCAGACAGTCCAGTCACCTTATGCATTGTTTTGGGATAGAATCACAGTAAATAAAATGCCACAGTAGGGACTCAAGTCGCAGGGGTGGATTCATATGCGAGTTGACTGTGCCGCACTCTTTCATGAGTGCTGGCATTCCAGTGACCACTGAAGGTGAGTGTGGATGTCTCTGTTTGGATCCCACTTCTGGCCCATGTGCTAACTTGGCGGAGGGCTCAGGCGGCGGATTGTCACACCGCCGCCAAAAGCGCTAGCACCGTGTCATGAAAATGCGCCCGCGCGGTGCGAGCCAGAATCACACTATGCAAAACAGGAAGTTCAACGCGCGGTCGTGGGCTCCAAGCCCCGCAGGGCTTTGCGCTCCCTGATGCAGCTTCACCGCCTCAGATATGGATCGTAATCCCTTCTGTTTCTCCACTTTCTTTCATCGAAATAACCAAAAAACCTACAGACAAAAGGCCTAGACTCAAAGCACAGTGTTTTAACTGAGCCTGTTTTTAAAGTGGTATCAGTTGTGTGTGCACTACAAAGAGGTGGCTGGGGATCCCAGTGGCAGTTTAAATGATTCCACCTGCAGAAGCGGCGGCCATCCTGTAGGGGGCGAACTCACCATGGGTGCAGCCACGGTCAGCATGACGAAGCAGGTGGTGGCTCTGCCGCCGGTGTAGTCCGACACCACTCCAGCCATGATGCCACCTGCGGGAATACCGTAATCAGCCAACCGACGAATCGACATGCTAGCCTACGCGACGGTGACGCTGTAACTAATACCACCCGCAGCCCCTCCCTCCTCTTTCTCCCGGCTTACCCACAATGCCTCCGACGTCAAACAGCGTCGACATGTCACCGGCCGCCTTCGATTCGAAGTGGGCTGAGGAAAAAAGAGAATGGAGAGAGAGACAGGAGTCAAATGAGATCAGCGGGCACGTAAGCAATGTGAACCTGCACAAACCATCAAACTATCAACCCTTACAGTATGTTTCTGCCTCTCAGCTTCTGACTGCAAAGCATTGTTCTGAATTTACTGGTTTCAATATTGACCTGATGCAGGATGAAAACTCAGGTAAATTTTCATAAGCCTTTAGATTTTCCTGAAATTCCTGAAAGTTGTTTTCAAGAGGTATGTCATGAAAATCATCTCAAAGGTAGACTAATGACAGCTCTTCTGACAATGGCCATTCTGTAGGTGCTGTTTGAGGACAAAACCTTAGTGAAAGCGAATACTCACCAACATTAGCGATATACAGAGGCAGCCAGTACAGGAATGTGTAGCTCACCAGCTTGGCAAAGAGTAAACAAAAGGAGAACTCCAAAACACCCTGAAATGACATCACAACATCAGCATCAGCCAATCAGACTCTTCCCTGCAGAGCTGTCACTACAGCTGACACAAGGGCACAAGTAAGCTTTGATATCCCACCATGGGGTGAGACACTACCCAAACCAGTGTTTTAGCACTAGTGGAAAAAAACCTGTGATATTGAGGTGAAGACTGAGGTGTGCTCACCGGAATTCGGAGGGCCCCAGTAAAGCTAATCGCCTCTGGCTGCTCCCCAGCAGGTTGTGGGGTCGAGGACCCAGGGCTGCTGAAGATCTCCTCCGCGCTGGACGAGTTCCGAAGGAGGGGCTCCTCCTCGTCACCCTCCTAGAGAAGATAAACCCATGTGACCAAAAATCAGAATCTAATCAAAGCTTAGAGGCCACTCATCTCATTCAGTGGACTGATTCACTGGCCATCTGGACCAGCACACTTACATGGTGCTGGGGCAGACTGCAGTTCACATCTTCAGGCTCTACAAAACAAACATGAAGACAAAAAAGCCACAGGTTACTAGCAGTCACTTGAATGGCTACATATATGCTATTGTGAATCATTTTACCCCTGTAACTGACAAGATAATTATGGTCTGTAAAGATGGCATATAAATATTAGCCTGGGAGGTAGATGATTCTGCATGTAGAATTAAACCTTGGTATGTGACCATATGCCAAATACACATGTATGGTCCCGATGAAAGAACATGGTCCACTTAAGAACACTTAACAACACACCCAGATGCGGTATGATCTATTGCGGTATGCGATCCTTTGTGGTATGTGATCGCGCACGGAGACGAGCTACAGAATCACGGCGGGCGATTCACTCACTTTCCACCAGGAAGAAGAAGCAGAGGACCCCCATGCAGGCGATGACGATCCCGGGCACGATGAAGGACATGCCCCACGCCGAGGACACGAACACCCCCGCGATCAGGGAGCCCAGGATGTTCCCCACGGAGGTGTGAGAGTTCCACACCCCCATGATCAGCCCGCGCCTGGGGCAGGGCGACAGAGGAAGAGAGGGAGAGAGGGAGGAACGCACAGTCAGGGCGGGGCCTAGTAAATGGCACATGACTTTCAAAAACTGACAGAAGCACACTCCAGGTCACACAGCAGAATGGCTTTCTAAAGAGAAATCTTGTAGAGTGTCACCATTACAGGAGTCTACATTGCTACAAAACGGTAAATAACGTTTCTAAAAAACAGGATTTACCAAAAAGAAGAAAAAAAAACCCATCAAAAACATCCAGAAGCAACTCCAAAGGCGCTCACTAGAGCAATTATTACAGCCTGTATAATGGCATAACGCACAACCCTAGTTGTAAGTTTTATGGCTTCAGTGTGCGCACGGAAAGTATTACAAAAGAGATGCAAACTAGAGAGCAATATAACATTTGATAAGCGCTGACATTATGTAGTGTGCACGGAGAGGCTTTTCTGTGGCTTCAGACCCGAGACAGGTGCCCTTTCCATATACATGACGATCTTAAAATACGAAATTGCAGTGTTTTAAATGTTTTCCAAATATAACACCAAATCATGATGTTTTTCCATTTCCATTAAATTCCAGTCGTGAAGACAATAAAATGATACTCTTTATATAAACTGTTCTCTCTGTCCCCAGTCCATATACATGCACACTGTCTACTGATGCAAGATGCAAAGAGCTTGAGGGTCTGGATTTTATCAGATCGATTTATGCATTTTGTGTTCCAGCCTCAGCAAATTTGAAGTCACAGGGGTAAACCTGGGTGCGGTTCACCCCTGTGACTTAATGACAAGCCTTAGTTAGCTGAATGGCCTGTTCTCATGGCTTTATTTATATCCGGAAAGAGGAACTGTGCAGTCTGGGTAAAATGCAGGTTGTGGAGCTGTGCAGTCTGGGTAAAATGCAGGCAGTGGAGCAGTGCAGTCTGGGTAAAATGCAGGCAGTGGAGCTGTGCAGTCTGGGTAAAATGCAGGCAGTGGAGCTGTGCAGTCTGGGTAAAATGCAGGCAGTAGAGCTGTGCAGTCTGGGTAAAATGCAGGCGGTAGAGCTGTGCAGTCTGGGTAAAATGCAGGCAGTGGAGCTGTGCAGTCTGGGTAAAATGCAGGAGGTAGAGCTGTGCAGTCTGGGTAAAATGCAGGCAGTAGAGCTGTGCAGTCTGGGTAAAATGCAGGCAGTGGAGCTGTGCAGTCTGGGTAAAATGCAGGCAGTAGAGCTGTGCAGTCTGGGTAAAATACGGCCAGTGAAACTGTGCAGTCAGCATTCCTGGTCCCACGTGAGTGGCACAGCTGATGAGCCTGTGCTTCTGCCTCTGGTACTCACTTCCCCTTCCCGAACCAGTTCCCGACGCACGTCACCACCGACGGCCAGCCCGTGGTCTGAACAAGCCCGTTCATCGCCTAGGGAGAAAAAGAAAGGGGAATCGTCACACCGTGGGAACACTGCATGCACAAGCACACACACGCCGCATGCATACCGACATGGACTCAAGCAGATTTTAAGACACGGCTCTACCAACATAAACCTCACACAGCAACATGACACACCTCCGTCATGTGACACCTCAGCCATGTGATACCTCCCAACTGCTCAAACGGCCACACGGCGGTTTTGCTTTGTTTGCCTTTTCTGGTTTACCCTGCTGAATTTCCCTAGGGCATGACAGTTTATATTGCACATGGACCTAAACACTGATGGTTCCATTTGAGTTTGAGAAAATGTTCCTGTCAACGGCTTCACCCTCGAATGGCTGACTCGAGTTCATGGCCACAATATCACACAACAGTGGTGAACTAATGAACGCACTTTAAAATACTGCCCTAGGCGAGCCTCAACAGCTTTCCAGCTGTAGAAATGTAATCAACCCAGCTGTAGAATAGAACCTGAACAGAGCCCAGTTTTCCTGAATAGAAGTTTCTCCTAAACACATGAAAGACGATGTCATGACCAAAACACAGTGCAGGTGGGGAAGGCAGTGGGCGCGGCTCCCTCACCTGGACGAAACCGTAGTACCAGACGGAGTGGATGTCCCAGTAGAACCCCAGCCCAAACAGGGCAGTGAACAAACCGCTGAGGAGCATCCCACAAGAGAGGTAGTAACGGAGGGGCAAACGCTCCCCGAATATCCCACTGCCAGGAGAGATGCACCAAGTTCACAAAATCTTAGCACTTTGGCAAATAAGACAACTAGTACAGTGATATGTCTTTTCATGTGAACAACAATCGTGGCAATTACACTTTCAGTCCTAAAAAACTGATCAGGAGTGTTGAATGCACATACTAGGAAGGATGCAGTCAGTTTTGTGACACCTATCAATTAGGCTGTAGTGTACTGGCCGTCATGCTGTGATTGAATTAGCATGTCCGTTGACACGGGATCAGAGACAGATTTCTTACACAGACCAAAGTCTAACTCAGGAGATTTTGGTGCCTTCAGCAAAATTTTTAAAATAAACATTTCCCTTTAAAGAACCTTATAAGACACTTTTGATAAATGAATGCAATCTATACACACCATGCATTAGACCTTTACCTTTTCTGGATAAACAAGTCAAAATCTAACCATTTTAACAAGATAAGTACTCAGCTACCAAGGAGATCACTTTAGAGGGCTCCAAAGAAAGTTTGCGCAAAGAATAAAGGCACAGCCCAGGTGAAATGAACCTCGATTCCCCACCTGATAAACATGCCGATGGCGTAGGCCACCAGGAAGGAGTTATCCATGACGCCATACAGCGTCTTGTAGTTGTCCTGGTCTGGGAAACAAAGGAGCACCTTGATATTTGCTACATGACTCGAGGCACGAGACACCCAGACAGTCACCACTCATACACTTCAGTCCGACTGTCAGTGGTCATCTGCTCAAAACAGTGTCTACATTCTGACCTTATACAGGAGAAAGGGCAATCCAAAACATACCAACAGGGCTCATCAACCAGTTTGGTCAATGTCATCGCCATAATCGCTACCGAGAAACGATTAAAAATTCACAGCGTACGGCTAAATCAAATTGCTTTGGGCTAAACACTACTTAGTTTATTCAGTTATTGTTGCTTGGCCTGACTGCTGAATCTGGACAGACTGCTGGATCTAAAGTGAAAAACAGTTGAACAAAACTCACCAAACGGGGCCCAGTCACACCAAGTGTCATTGTCGGTCACGTTGAGGTGGGCTGGCCGTATCACAGTGGAACAGTTTCTATGAAGCTCGCTCTGGGAAAGCGAAGAGGAAAAAATGGACATGCCCATGTTGTAGTGCCACAGAGAAACACCAACCCCCATCCCCCCCAAGGTTAACCCATAAGTAGTTAAGCCAGTCAGGAATTCTCATTATTTATATTTGCAACAAAGAGGTTTATGCTCAAATACTACAGTAAGAGGAGGTACTGCCATAAAACATGACGGAAGAAGACTCACTCCAGAAATATCATTCCCATTACAAAATTACAGGGATACTAATGAGAAAGAAATGTCGGCCTACCTTGACAATGCTGATGGGTTTGCGGGACATATGATAGGCGGTATAGAAGAGGAAGGTAAGGAAAAGGATGAAGCCTCGATACCTAAAGACAGAAGAGAACCACTCTTACAGCACCAAAGGCCCACACTTCCTGCCACCGTAATCATCATCACGTTAACATTATCCCATGTCATTTCAAGCACAAAAATATAGCTATAAAGCAAAAATGCTTGCTAGAAAAAAATCTTTCTGACTGTAAATAAGCATGTTACTGCAACAAGTAGCCTGAATCACACTGACACGTTTAAAAGACATTGCTACAGCAAGGCACAGTTGCACGGTGAATGTCATGCTTTGGAAAGCTGCAGATTCTAAAAGGATGCAATGCATTAGAATGTGTTGGTTTCATGCTAAATTTGAAATTTTCTGGAACAACGTGAACGTATTGTGACAAAGGCTACAGATTAATTCCGCTGTTACTGTGTGTCATGAAAGGTTTAGGAAACATGTGTGACATGCTGCAACAAACACAATTTATACATCGATCCACCCGCTCACACCAAACGTGTCACAAGCATTGATTCAAAGAAAGGGACACATTCAACTCTCTCACTTCATTAAGATATACCTTTAACTGAAACTTTTCCATGAAAAGGAATCGGGGTGCTGTTCACACTGTCTGTGACCAGATTTCAAATCTGGTTTTTCAGCCTCCCTTTACCTGGGAGTCAAGTGTGAAGACAGTCTGGCCAATCAGTAGGCCTATTTGTTCTGATTACTAATTGTTCAGTTACTTCCCCAGGAGAAAAGAAAATCGCTCACAGACCCGCAGGCTTATTGTCGGCCACAGGTTTCGGTGTGGTTTACAAAAAGGCAGCAGCTCAACAGTGACCTGTTTTCTCAGCAGGAAGTTCACCTTTGAGACCGTTGTAAAAAAAATCCGTAGCTTACAGGCAGTAAGCTAATGGTTTACCAATATTCTAACCTACTTGTTCTTATTTTGAATAGGCTACTAATGAAACCATGCCTGTGTTTACAACTCATCTTCTGATGTTATACTGCCCTACAAAGCCTAACTGCAGTAGCCTAACTACGCAAAGGGTAAAACTGAGAAAAATTGCTTTAAAGTGTTTTAACTGGCCAGCCAAATGGGGTATAAAAATTACCTTATTAATACATGTACAATTAGTGCAATATCACTTATATACCTATAATCCATTTGGCTGGCCAGTTAAAACAATTTTTCTGTTACTGCAGTTTGTAGTTTGCAGGCTTTGTAGGGCAGTATAGTTAAGCCGCTTTAGCTTCGGGTAACATTTCGCCCAGTCAAATAAGTAACTTTCTGACCGCATTGCTAACAATGCTTGTTGGTACGTAGCTAGGTTTAAAGAAGAACAAGTTCCTTGATCTACAAAGTTCGTTTAGTCGGGCCAATGATTTACCGGCATTTCCCCTGATAAAAATGGAACAACAAAAGAATGTAGCCTATACGTTCTCCCTCCCACACTGCAGCAGCCAAACATCAACAAAGCGCATTTCGTTGTACTGTTTAAAAAAGTAAAATCAAAGCTTCTTACCAGCTGTCCCTGGAAAAAGAGGTGATAAATTTAATTCCCGGAGCCAAAGAAGATCTCATTGTTAATATAGCCTAATAGCTTACTGTAAAATGAAACTAAGTAGCCTATCTCTCAAACATCGCTGACAAGCAACGGGTTTCAAGGCTAGCTTGCCGTTTCCAGTCGATTCCCAGTCAGTCCTTCGGTTTGATAAAAATACATCAGGTCAAAAACTTCTATTTGTGATCTAAGCAGTCTTCAAGAAAATGCATTAATAAAATCAAAATACATATAATAAAATGCAAATTGCAGCTAAAATGATTGATTTCGGTCACTCTTCCCAAAAAATCTTATTCGTCCAGTGTTAAAAGGTAACACGAGGACACTGTGTGCGGGTTATAGGCTACTCCGTTATAGCAAAGAATATGACAAAAAAGTCATTATATCAATAATGTCAAATATTTAAAGAAGGTGTTTTGCGTACCATTTCCTAACTAGCTAGCAAGCTTATAGCCACCTATTCAAAAACATGCAAAAGCCCTCAAGCGCGATCAGCTTCACTTTTCCATGGACTTCTCGCCTCATGCTTGTCCGGTAGTCGGCTCGCTCGGGAAGGAATTCGGTTCATATTAATAAGTCCCTCATCTTAATACGTCATATACTGTCCCTTTTTTCCTTAGTCTCACTCTCCACGAAAGACATCCATAATGCCTTCGGTCTGTTCATGTGTTTTTTTTCCAGTGCAGCTGCCACTCAAAGCCGGGAAGCATGTGATTGTCCCACATGATGTCATGACTCCGACCGAGCAGTTAACTCTTTGAGTACTGCTGCATCAACCGGCGGTGGAACCGTCTGGCGTCCGACCCCAGACTTTTTCGCGCTAGAGAAACAGGGGTTCGCAACTCAATAGTTTTGAGGGGGCATCCCATATCCTTAGGGGTATAAACGAAATCCCAGTAGTAAAAAAAAAAAACTATTAAATGTCTAAAAAACTATCTAACCAGTCACAATCACAATGCACTGACTAACTTGTACATACACGATTCACCCCATATTCGCTTCTGTATTTAGGAATACATCTATAATTAATATTGATGCACAGATAGACCGGGCAGGGCCAGTGGAAAGACAAGCACGTGACTTCCTCTTTTTTGCCTTTGGAAACTAAAACGCCAGCGTGACTTATAAACCCAAAATATCATAATTTCCACTAGTGATGAATATAGGCAGTAGTACGAGATAGAGGTTGAAAAGAAACAGCGACTGATCTGAGACTGCAGTCACATAGCATCGCAGTTGAATTGGCCCTCGGAGATATCGTCTTTTTAAAACACTATCAATGGCTGCTTTGGATAACAGAGCTCAAAGCATATTCTATTCTTTCAAAAGGTCTTTATTAAGTGTAAAATAAATAAAAATACTGAATAAATCTGGATAAACAATGGACACTCCATCAAATGATGTGGCTAGTTTGCACTGTACAATTTCATTCAACAAAGCACAACACAAGCAAAATAAAATGCATAGAAACGCTTCACATTTACAGAAACGTCGCATCAATATACTCCCATACAAGCATATTTATTTTCTTCAGGCAAAATTTTCGGCCAGCTAGTTCAGAACATTGTTTTACGCAGTTCATTGCCACTCATTTTGTGTCCAAATATATTTCCACTTAAAAACAAATGTAAACCTGTCAGAATGAAGGTCAAATCAGTATACATCCAAGCCTGATAAACATGGCACAACTTCCCTCAACTCATTAGACTAACAAATAAGCATAGTCGATTCTATACATTTAGTTTCAACTAACGTCATCAAAGCAAATCAGCAGTGAAGGCACGGGATGCGGGAATTCTGTTATTTAAAAATCTGTAGAATGTGGAAAGGCTTGTTCACATTCAGAACTGAAGAAAAAAAACAAAAAACTTGAGAATAGCATTGGTTTTCACAAGGGATTCCTGAATCAGTAAAAAAATAAAAATAAAATACAGCCGTCAATACAGCCATTTTTGTTTTTTGTTTTTTTTTCAATTACAATCACACTACAATGCGCTGTGACTTTGGCTGTGGGGTTCTTTGGCGGGGTCCGTTCACTTCCTGGGAGAGAGCGCGTGCGCCGATGCGATCTTCCTGGCAGAGGCCCGGTGACTGAGGTATCCCTCCCTGAGCTCGCAGCTGAACAAGACCGACTGCAGCGCGTGGGCGTAAGCTGGCAGGGGGGGAACAAAAAAAACAAACAGACACCGTCAACAACGAATCAAACCGCAGCATCTCAACTGAGCCGATAGCGACAGGTAACCTTCCATGCGCTGACGACCGAGTGCACGCCAGGACAGAAAAAAGGGCCAAAAGCAGCCTTCGACACCTTTGATGTGAGAAACACCAGAGAGTAATGCATTACAGGCGACTGGTAAGAGGCAGCACGCTCGGCCCGAGAGATCTCGCAGCTCGCTGTGAATTACTTCTGGCACTGGCCTATTCTAAGGGTGCAAGGGAACACAATTTAACAATTACGTGCTACAATCCCTAGTATTGTGCACATGATGTAGTAGATTGAATTCAGAAAAAAGTAACAATGTGCAGAAGAGAAGAACAGACTAAATGTGATTGCAGGGAAAGGGAGAGCCTTTGCACTGAATGCATTTAATATAGTTTAATTGTTCAATATTGTTTATATTATATATACACTATATAATTTAATATTTATTAATGGATGTTTTTTTTAGTTGATTAATAGGAAGAATTTGCAAATAAGGGTCAGTAAGGGTATTTTCTTGCATAATATTTGCCGGCAATGTTACCATGTGCCTTACAATTCTGTGTTTAAAAATACTTGCTTATTGTCATTCACTCATTCATTACAATCACTTGGCAGATACTCTCATCCTCAGTGACGTACAGTACTGGAGAACATCAGTGTTATTCTCAGGAATACAAAAATGCGATATCACCAAGAAGGCGAGGAGGCCCATATATAATCAATAAGTGTAATGTTAACCTAACAAACAATTATATTGTAACTAAAGAATATACCAGTAGATAGAGAACCTATTTTCAAACAGCTACAGCTATAACATCAAAAACAAAAATCCAAAGAAAGAGAAAGAGAAGAAAGAGAAGGTTATCTAAAGGGGGTCAGGGCAGCAATGGTGCAATCTGAAGAGGCAAATCTTCAGTCTTCATCGAAAGGGCCAATAAAGCGCTTTTAAATTTTGAGTACATTTTTGGAACTGAGAGAGTCCTGTGCTCTCTGTAGGAGGGGCCTGCCTCTCCTGTACCTTTGGGGTTGTTGTAGAAGACACAGTTGTTTGCACAGGTGTCCGGGTGCGAGTCCCAGAAGCTGTCGCCACAGCAACAGAGGGGGGGGCAACTCCACCTTCTCCAGCGCCATCCGCTGCTCCATCTGCACCCGCAGAGCCTCGACGAACCTGCCCCAGGACAGACGCGGTTAGCCCCGCCAACCAGATTCCTCACAACCGCCAACCACGGCCAGTGCAGCATTTACTTACATTTACATACTGTCAACACCTTTAAACTGCACAACGCCGGTCCTGTTTTAACGTTACACCCTTATTCCTCACAAACACTGACTGAGGGTAGTTCAGCTTGTATCCAATCAACTCCCCTTAACTGGTTTATTGCATAGTATGAACCTGGCTTGATTTTGAGTCCATTGACTACTCATTCCTGATATCTGCATTCTCTGGTTTTAAGATACAACAGCCCCAAGCTAACTGCGTCTTATTTACTGTTCCTACAAGCAGAAAATGCCAACAGGTCTATGCCCTTGTCAGCAGGGGAATTTACAACTTCCCCTTGAGGGACAAGGTCTCTGTTTTATTAAGCTTCATTACCGCTTACTGTAATGCAACAACAGAGTAATAAACATTACAAGATTAGAAACATGCCATACAGTAAAAACAAAGCCCAGTTTCCAGTAAAGGATGACACTACATACTGCGGTATTAAGTTATTAGGGCTAATGTAACCCAGCCATTATGACACAACACTTCCAAGAAGTGCTGTGACTACCCTGCGTAATGCTCCTGCATTAAAGACGTGTGGTGAAACGTGACTCTGGGAAACGCGGTCTAGTTACGGGGCGTCTGCAGGAAGTGACACGTGGCGCATCAGGTGCACCTTGTGGCCTCTCTGTCCTTCCGCGCTCTCCTCTTCCTCTCGGTCTCCTCCGCCGACTCCATTTCCCTCGTCCTCAATTCTTCCACGTTTCGGTGCTCCCTCTCAGCCATCTCCATTCTTTCTTCATTCAGATTCTTCAAGCTCTCTATCCTTCTCTCCTCCTCTGTCCTCTGCTGCTCTTTCTCAGCCTTTATCCTGTTAAAACAACAGCAGTAAAAGCCTAATTAAGTGTGTGCAAATGACTACATTCAAACGAAAAATTCAAACTAAAAGCATAGAAATTACTTTGCTCACTTTATTTACCCTTTTCACTCTTTAAAATGCCTTAAGATGCTATACATTTTATATTCATATCACATTTGTATTAGAAAGAAAAAATTTCTAAATATAGACACCGTTCACTTTCACACTTACTGCACTGTCAGCAGCTAATCTCGGTCATGACTTCTCATTGCTTTATGGCCAGCTCAATCTCACTTTCATCATCTTTCACATAGCTATGAAGCAACTAGACATAAATACGCAATTTAATCTCATTTCCTGTCTGGGCTGCAGTTGCATTCGCGTTTATAAAATGTATACAGATCAGCTAGATCGTGTAAGAAGAACCCATACTAGGACGTGCGCAGCTGCTATGGCAACAGCAAATTCCATTTCCAGGTAGAAGACACAGCGGTAAGTCAACAAAAATGAACAACGAACAAGCAGATAAGATAAATGAACTAGATTAATGCTTCGAAGTCAAAAGTGAGGCCAAGCCACAGTAACTGGGGGGGGGAGGGGGGGTATGGGAACAGGTTGAGAGTGAAACTGTAAATGACGTGGCGTGCTTCTAGCACAGATGAGGAAGTGAGAGTCGCTGCCGGTTGAACGTCACCTAGCGATCCTCTTCAGATGCTTCCTGTGACGACAAAGCTCCTTAACCTGCTCTCTCTCGATGTCCATGAAGAGGCGCCGGTACATCAGGAACTGAGACTGGCGCTACGAAGGGACCAAACGGCAAAAGGAAACCTTTAACACCAAGGACATTTTCCTTACGGATGTTCAAAACTACAGGAAAGCTCTGCCTCGATATGGAGAGGATATTTTTTTATTGAGCAATCATTTTCTAGGGATAGATACAAACTGATACATTGTTCTGAACAGCAATCTGATGCATTATCATAGCATTCACAACTAGGTTCCAATGCTTGTCTATAAATAGCTTTAAAACGAGCTATTCTATAGTCAAGTGATAATGGGTACAGACTGGCAGTAGACATAAACAGTAAAGCTGCTTTGTGAATGATACATTATAATTGTCATTATCAATAATGCTTGGACCAACCTCATCTACACCGCAAATCTAAAGAAAAAAATGTGCAAGCTATGACTGGAAACATGGCACTGTGTATTAGTTATTAGGTCCACGGTATCAGGTTACAGGTATGTATACGTGTCTGTAAACACAGTAACAGACAAATCTGTGCAGCTCAGAAGAGCTGTTAGGAATCAGATCCTTTTGCAGTGACCCGCCCAAAACATCATGACAGAGCTTGTTCATGTGTGTGCATGTACCTTTCTATGTGGGTGTAAGTCTTGTGTGTGTGTGTGTGTGCGTATACCTGTCTCTTCAGCTCCTCCTGGTCCTCCCCAGGCCACAGTATCTGGGAGGCCCTGTAGTCAGTGCCGAACCCGGGACTGGGGCCTGTGGGGTACGGCTCTCTGAGCAGCCTCTCGCACACCTGTAGTGGACACGCAGGGACACACAAGCTCAGCATAGGTTCCTCAGCTCCAGCCTCATTAGTGGGGAGAACGCACACTGTGTACAGTACAGTCAATTGATCTGGGCACTTGCCAGAAATATAGAGATATTTAAATAAATGAGCTGTTAAAATTTGCAGGGGAATTCATGTGTAAACAAAAGCACTGCCATTTTAATGACAGACAGCTGACTTGAGTCATTCAATTGTATAGTTTGGTAGTATCCTTAAGGAGTGCCAAGAAGTCACTGAATTCAGGGAATTCTACCGACAAGGCACAGTAGTTCAGAATGACTAATTAAATTTTAGCTGATGGACTACAATTCCCTTGTAGCGCTGCAGTACAGTGTTGCAGGGCACAGTGTACAGCATGGCGCTGTGACTGACCGGCCCACGTCGGAAGGTCGCTGTCCTGCTGTTTTGGCCCTCGGAAGAGGCAGGGTCCTCTAGGCCGAGCGGCCGGTCGTGCTGGCCAATCAGAGGGATCTCCTCGTCTTCCTCCGCCCCCTGGTCAGCCCCGGCCGATCCCTGCAGGCGAGACGTCGGTTTCTGTGTGGCGGGACGAGCGAACACAGAAAAGCGTTGATCATTGTCAGGATTTAACCAATAACTGAATTCCGAATTTCGATTTACATTTGAATTTGAAAGTCAAACTCATCCACACTCTCTGTTAGGCACAGTAGACAGAGGAGCACTGGGAGAGGGGCTGCATTTATATACTGATAATAAGTCACCAAGCGGGAGGCGACCCACTCACGTCTCTGGTTGGAGACACCTTCCAGAGACCCCCGGGAAGCTCGGACGCCTCCGCCCCGGGCGACACCGTCTGACAGGACGCCAGCCTGCGCCGCACCTGCTTAGTCACCTTGACGAGCTGAAAATGAAAGAGACGCTTTTCATACACACAATACCAGGGGTTCCTGAAATAGCATCTGAGGACTCGTACACATTGTACATTTTCATATTGAGTACACCCAGTCCTAGGTAATATTGTTATCACTGTAATAATTAAATGTTGACATCACACTAAGTAATTACACAAACTTGGGGTAGTCATTTCAGGGAGAACTGGGATTAAAACAGTTTGAGAGATAACATTACTACATTTGCCTGGACAACTAGCCAGCAAAAAAAAAAAACAAGACCAGATCAAAACATAGTATATGGCTGGACCGGCCGACCAATTCTGTAACTTCGTAACTTGGCCGACCAATGGTGTAACTTCATCACTCAGTCACTCAGTCATAGACATTCACGTTTGTAGGGCTGGCCCCGCTGTTGTGTTGCAGTCCAGCCAAAAACTCTAGCCCAGATGACACTGTAAGAACTGCTCTTTTCTGTCCACTCCAATTTAGGAGCCCGTGACTCAAAAGGTTTTGGCAGACATGGCAGTCATGTGGCAGTATGACGAAGCGTTAAAAGAGTGGGGCTTGTGATTTAATAGCTACAGTTTCCAGGTGGAGCGCTTCCATTGTACCCTGAAGCAAGGCACGTGACATCATAAATCCTCAGCAATTATCCAACACTATGAACACAGACAAGGAAAAAAACAAGCACTGTATGCTGTGTAAATAGCCCTGGACTAGGGTGTGTCCCTAGTGAAGAAACAACCTTTCCTACAAAAAAAGAGAGCAAACACAGACACTGCAGTGATCTACAGAACATCAAACACAGAACAATATTCTTGCATGTTGGTTTTATTGCTAATTAAAAAAAGAAAAACTTTCTTCACCATCACTTGCATCTGATACTTTACCCCTTTTTTATCCAGGCATGGAAATAGCATATACACAAATAGCAAATACTCAATGCATGACAGTTTGAGTCATTCCAGATTTTACTGGAAGCAGGTTGGTGTTCGGAGTGGAATCTGCTAGCAGGAGACTACCACACAGCGTCAGCAAAACCTGGCAGAGCTAAAAGTGTTTTGGACTGGGAATAGCATTTTTCCATGCCCAAATACACAGAAGCACATTTACAGAAAGAGATCAGCTACCTTTGTCGGTACAAAAGCAGTGCCTCGCCAAAGATTCAAACCTGGAACCCTCTGCTAACCAGCCCGTTTCCTACACAAGTTCTTTTAACAGCAAGCAGATTCAGATCAGCCTTAATATGCAAAGCCATAGTTTTGCATACGCTCTGCCCCTCACCTGGTGCGTGTGCTGCGTTCCAGCCTCATCTGCATCGCTGGGATCCAGCCCTTGGGCGCTGACCCAGCGCGAGCCGGGGCTGCAGATAGCTAGCTCCCCCTGTGGCCCGGAGGGGAACACGTTCTTCCTGGGCGTGAGCCGCCGTGCGGCAGTACTGGACTGGTGCAGCACCCTGCCCTCCTCCTCCACCTGTGCAAAAACAAAACAAGCACCTCACTGCCCGCCCCTCAGACAAACCCTCACCTCTCCACATTCCTGAAACCGCACACCACCTCACTACCACATTCCACAGAATGCTGCAAATGAGTAACAAACACACTCTACACCAGCTGTAACCTCATTTACATACACACTGAATTAGGAAGCACAAGGCAAAATCTTTTATTATTAATGTAACTCATCTTACTCTACAGATGTACACAGCAATGCATGACACACTTTCAAGCATTCCTGGTTTTACTTGAATCAAGCACACAATCATCACTGGAGTGGGTTACAGAACTAATCCTTATGAGGACAATAGATCTCAAGGCACAGGAATCTCTGAGCCAAGTGAGACAGTGAGTGTAACCCATGCAGGGTAAATGACCTTACTTGGTCCAGTAAAATACATATCTGGGATTAGATAACAGGCTCCCCGTTGGCTGCTTCCGCCTTATTACAACAGCTTGTTTCTAATAACGTCTGGAAGTCAGTTAAAACTGGCTTGCACTGGGAAAGCTGTTATTACTATTATAATTGAGCTTCGAAACTGATGTGTGTGCTCAGGACAATCAACAATCTGTCATCTGACACCCTGTGGTCCGATCCTTTATAAGTGTAATTTAGGCAGTTTACCCTGTGAAAGGGTACACCTGCTGCATCCTACTTAGCTCATAGGCTCCTATATCTTGAGATTCAATGCTCTCATGAGAATCAGTCTCTACTCCATTTATGAGCAGGCTGTGACCTTAGGGTTGTTTACAGAGACAACGGCATTGTGACGGTCATGGTTGCAGTAACACTGTTTTTCTCACCGTCTGATAGGACTTCTGCAACTGCTGTCTCTTCCGAACGCGGGCCTGTTGCGCCACGCGTTTGCGCACAGACTCCTGAAACCTGCGCAAACTCTCCTCCTTCTCCCTACACAGCGCATCCTCATGTTCCTCCGTCAGAACTGCGCGGAGCTGCCACACATACACACACACACACGGACCGTTAATATAATTAGCCAACAACACTTACTGACAGCTTGTCTTAATATCTAATGTTCTAATGTAAAAACCTGTCCATTTCTACAATTGAAACAATTGGCTAGTAAAACAAAAACAATATATTTAAAAAAAACACTAATAAACACCTGTAATACAAGGTCGGGATTAGCTAAATTTGACGGCATGCTTTAGAACAGATAGCTATGTAACTAGCCAATTACCTAATTAAATTAGGTATCGATACAATATTTCATCGTAGTCAATGAATTGTTACTGCTACTGCAATTAGCTAGGTAAATGTTCTCTGGGGGAAAAAAACAATGTGCTATGCTGATATGATAGTTATAACTAGGCAAAACTAGAAACAAAAAAGGAGTACAAGAGAATGGGAACCTAAACTTGAGAATACTTGAATTGCGACCGCGAGATCTAACAAGCTCTACAGTCACATAACAAATTTTAGTAAGGCTACAGTATCAGTAACAGTTACTACTCACAGAAGGATGCACCTGGCAGTCCTGTCCGCTTTCCACCCAGGCACCTACCGGCATCACAGCCTGGTTCCTCTCGGCTAAAACTTTATAGTCAACTACTAGTCTCAGGTTTTTGGGTTTAATCGGTCGAACCGGTATGGGCTTGCTTCCACGTGCAGCCTGTTGAGCCATTTCTTTGCTCGTGCTCTTTGCATGATCCTTTCTTCGACTCATAGTTTTCGCAAACTATGCATCGCATAACTTAATTTACTGTCTAGCTATCCAGCTGGCTAACTATAGAGCCATTAGCTAATGTACTGTCTAACGTTAGCTAATTTAAGTTTATTCCTCGCTAGACTATTGCTTAAACTGGTCCGCCATAGGTTACAGCTAGCTAGGCCTGTAACCTCCCCAACACAACATTCGGCTTGCATAAATAATAATTGTTCTAAATTAAAATTAACTTTTCATTTACTGGTACATGTAACTGCTACAAGACCTAACTATCCCTGCATTTCACCTAACTGCCATTTCAAAAGTTTGTTGATAATGACGCTGCGTCTTCGCAACGGCTTTGGACCCGCCTACTACCAGTATACTGTTTTTATAAATCGCTAAATGAGATGCCAATCAAGTGAAGGCTTGCATTGACCACGCCTACGGTGTCGTTTAAAATGCGTTCCACAAGGAAACTCCCTACAGCATCATTAGTTCCGGAAAATGGGCAAGGAATTGTGTTCTTCTTTGCTTAAGTGTGAAGTTGAAATTTAAGTCAAAAATCGATTTATATAATATGTGGTATAGGTATAATTTTTCAATACTAAATATTTATATTTGTATAAAGTGAACTTACGTGTATAATTTTTTACTTTGTCTATAAATATAACTTATTAGCTAGTGTACATTAAGACTGCTGCTATAACCATCTTATACATTAATGTATGAGTAAGCTTTGTCCATTTAACTCCTTGACTCCGTCACAAAGCTTGTATTAAACAGAAATGCATCCGTTGAACAAAAGCTCATTTGTCCAATATGTGTGAATCAGCAAGCACATTCTCTTTGTGTGAGACAAGGGAACACTAGAGAATGCAATTTTAGACACAAAGGGACACTGTTATGTAAAGCATGGTCAGTGTTATGCCAGATAGGAATATGAAGTCTGTTCAGTTTTCCCCTTTATTGTGCAAATATAACACTGCTTATATGTTTGGAATGCAAGCACAATATGATCTACAGTATCTATCTTCAATTTTATTATTTGAGCATGGAAAAAAGTAATGAGAAGAAAAAGAAGTGGAAGAATTGAAAAAAAATTTGAAAAAAAAAGAGTTATGTTTCAACAGAGCACTGTAAACAAAAACGCTGTTCTTTTCACCTATCCAATTTAGATACATCATAAGATCTGACATGCAATCATGTTTCAATCAGTTTATGAAAATCATAATAAGAATCTCTGCATGTACGAATCTGTTTCTTTTTTTGTATTGATTTGGTACTGTTGCTCTCATTTCCCCATTTGCGGAGTCAGTGAACATGTACACCTCGTATAAATAACCTCACAAAGCACTGGGCCCCAAAAATCCACAACAACCACAGCATTAAAGTCACCTCCATGGTTTCCTTTGTTTTTATTGTGTTTTCTTTGAACATTTACATGCTTGTTTTCTGTGTTTTCTTTTTCTACATAACTCTTTACATCACAATAATAGATGCATCATCATTGAAAATGTTCAAGCTACAGCACAGTACATTAGTTGTATTAAAAAGGACGAAAACATTAAACCAAAAAGATGCAGAGAAACCCCATAAGAAATATAGTGTATTTATATACAAATCATATACAATATATTTATACATATTTTCCTGAACACAAAGGCTCATACCATAAAAAGATTTGTTATGTAACATACTGTAATCTAAAAAATAATGTATAATGGATATCATTTTTCAATAACTTTTATGATATTGACTTGGGATTGTATTTTGTATTTTTTCAGAGAACCAGACTTTGCAGAAAACATGAACAATATGTTGGTTTGTCAAGATAATAAATACAAAATATAAAAAAATAGAAATACCATTAAATGGGTTTGGGCATGCAGTGCAGACTATGCAATATTTCAATGGGTTCAAAACTAATTTTCACATATTTGTGTACTGATAGTTTATATTATTCAGCAGATTGTTAGCCTGAAAAAGTGCCTTAGCTAAAAATATCATATTATGTAACTGGGATGGTTGGAACAGCATATTTTTCTTTTATTGCAAAAAACTGACATGAATCATAACATGCATCTGAACAGACTAAAATTTAGCAAGTACAGAAACTGTTGCAGAAACTGAGGGTGGAATTTATTTATGTAGATAGAAAGTGACCTATTTTTAATAAATCCTATTACAGATACAGCAAGGAAAAAATAAATTTCCATATGTTTCAAGAAAATCATATGCGGTAGTCTTGGTCCAGTTCAAAGTCACAGGACCAATTGGAAGAGAGCACTTTTTGTACAATTAGCCCCTCCCATTCAGCTGAACAGAGGGGTTTAAACAATAATATATAGAATGTATATATAGACAGGTCTGAGGCTGAAACACACCTGCTGCAGTGATAGTGTCTGAATTTATTGTTCCTAAAGTAAACTTATCAAACAATCAAAAAAACAGGTACATACATACATTTCACATTAACACCAGAAAATATTTGTTTCACACACAGATTAATTTATTGTGTAGAATAACATTCTGGGATGTGTAGTGGAGTCAGATACCCTGGGATCCTTTAAAATTAATTTTGACATTAGATTACAGCCAAATGAACAAGGGCAGCTGCTTCTCATCCTTACAGTTTCACTCTTACCCATCTATCAGCAACATTTCATGAAGAATGAGGAACATTCCAGTTACATTCCCATTTGGTGAGTTATCATTTCTCAAGTAGTCTTAAAAAGTATTTTATTGTTCCGTAAAATCACAAAAAAAAAAAAAAATCATAAATGTGTCATTTCCCTATATTGGTAAAATCGCCTGATAATTATTATTTAGTTATTTCAAAAACATTATGGGTACTTGTTGTTTCTACAATGTTTATAATGTTCTGAATTGAGATACTGAAGTGCCATATTTCTTTTTTGTTGGAAAAAACATACAGAATAAAATGAATATGTATAACAATAAATCATTCAATTTCTCCTTTAATTGAAACAACAGAACTGAATAGCATTCTAAATGTTCCTGCAATTGTTTTTTTTGTGTCAAATGATGTTGAAGGAATATCTAGGAAGCCAGTTATATACATCATAACATTTACATTGATATTCCGGGAACGTTCTTGGAACCATAAATTGGCTTTATGCACATTTGTGAACAGTCAAACAGAAATGCAGGAGGACATGTTTCTGCAGTGCCACTGGACGAGGGGCCTATGGGAAATGGAGTTTGATGAAAGGTAAGGGCGGAACATCAGAGGGTAGTTAGGTCTGCGTCTGGGAAGCGCTTTCTAAGGAGGGGGCTGGTTCATCCGTTTGGTGGACCGTGGGCACACCCACTGGCAAGCGGGGCACACGACCTGAACCACGGGGGTGAGGGGGGGAGGTAGCGGAGTGGCCGTGGGACTTGTGATGGAGGGAAGGCGGGGAGCTGGCTGGGGTTCGGGGGTACCTGCGGGAGGAGCGGGCTGGGGGGTCTGGGGAACATGAGGAAGGGGGCAGAGAGCTGATGTAGCTCGGTGGGCTGCTGGGCTCCGAGGGGCTGCGAGAGTTACACGGTGACCCATTCTCCCTCTCGGGGGAATCCTACAACAGCGCAACAAATACAATGCTCAGTGCTCATGTTTTCAGTGCCACATAGTCAGATGAATGATCACCTTTTCTTTGGAGCATAAGTAACTTTTAAAACATTTTGATGCATTATTTCCTAATATGCCACTTTCACTCAAGACGGTTTTGGAGCATATATGTTTATTCTGTTTCACTGCCACCCACTCACTCCAGTCTCAATCTCCCTTTTGGCCGTAGTCACATATTTCATAATACATTCGAAAAAAAACTGTTTCGTATTCTCAGTGGCAATATATAAAACTTAAATTATGTTCTTTCTTGCTTTATAATGATTGCTTTGTCAAGAGAACCAGATAAGATAAATACACAAAAAGCTCACCTGTTCCTTGAGGACGTACAGGGCCACTGGGTTCCTCCGTTCATGATCTGTCATTTTTGGTACAACATCAACTGTGTGAAGCAAGCAGCAAGCAGAGTTGGCTGTAGCATGTCATGTGCTTATGCATCTGAAAATATACTGACGTAGCTTGTGCATGAAATATTAAATAAATGCAATATTAATTGGAAAATACAAGGAATGTATGTCAAAATATGTAGCATATATTAAAATGCATCTGTTTTTGCCACTGTTTGGAATAAAATTAACATATTCTGCATCATCACAATATTCAAATTTTGTTTTTCAAAATATATAGGTTATTGTTTTTAGTATATAATAAATACGTACACTATATGACTTAAAGTATATGGATACCTCTTGTTCTGGGGCTGTTTTTCATGGTTTGGGCTAGGCCCCTTAGTTCCAGTGCAGGCAAATCTTAATGCAATGACATTCTAGATGATTCTGTGCTTCCAACTTTTGCTTCCAACCTGGGCACGCAGCGAGGTCCATACAGAAAAGGTTTTTTTCAGGAATGGTGTGGAAGACCTTGACTGGCCTGCACAGAGCCCTGACCTCATCCAACACCTTTGGGATGAATTGGAAAGCCAACTGCGAGCCAGGCCTAATTGGCCAATCAGTGCCCAACCTCACTAATACTCTTCTGGCTGACTGAAAGCAAATCCCTGCAGCAATTCGCCAACATCTAGTATAAAGCCTTCCCAGGAGAATAGAGGTACACAACTGTATATATAATGTTTGTACTAAGTAGACAGGAATAGCAGATATAACATGACCGTAAGTTCACTGGTAATTGCGCCATGATGTTTGAGCTTTGAACTTTGAGCTGGATGAACAGTTGCAACCATTGGTCTTGTTTGCCACTCACCCTCATGCTTGGCTTCATTATGGCATGGACTCTCTGAGGAACTCTGCATGTCTCTCTGGCGTTTTTTTCTGATACAAAAAAGGCAAATTGTGCAATTCTCTCTGTTATTCACCCATGCATGTGTGCATTTATATTGTGTTTCTCACAGCGCGGTTTTGCAATCATTTATACAAGTTCGTGGACTGCTCTTGACTATACTAAACATTTTCAGTGGAAAGAACACATTTGTGAATATCATTTCAGTTTCATCATCTATGATATGATAGGATGATACTTCATTACCTGATTACACAGAAATGCAGCACAGTTTCACATACAGTACAGTAGTTGCAAACATGAAAGACAGATACATTCACACAAAATATAAGCAATATATCCACAGAAATACTGCCTAGATCAAATTGAAATCATATTGTTGGGCCTCACATTCTGTTCAGCATTTGAATGGATTCTGGAATGAATGAGCACTCAAAACATATGTGTCTGTACTGTGGGACAGTACATCACCTCCCTAATGGCATAAGCTGAAACTGAATGTAACACTTGGGAGGTGTCATCACTGATATTATCTGCCAATCTCATCATTCTCTTACTGTTCTCCCTTTGAAATATCCACACCATCTTACGGCACATTTTCAGTAGCCTGGATAGCTTTGGTTTGAATTATTCTAATGTAGCTGCTATAGCTTACAAGTTTTCTATAGTTTTACCTCACTGTTGTTTTAGTATTGCATGCTCAGTCTTTCCCAGTTTTCCTATTTCCCGTTTTTCTGTAAAGCGTCTTTGTGACTATATCTCTGTAGAAAAACACTATACAAATAAAACTGTATTTAAATTATTTATTTATTTATTTATTTATTTATTTATTTATTTATTTATTTATTTATTTAACACAGCCAGAAAAGTAACTCTGTATGTGCTTATGTTTGTGTAGG
Organism: Anguilla anguilla; assembly: GCF_013347855.1. Taxonomy (NCBI): domain Eukaryota; kingdom Metazoa; phylum Chordata; class Actinopteri; order Anguilliformes; family Anguillidae; genus Anguilla; species Anguilla anguilla. Next base: position 20,234,057 of record NC_049209.1, read on the forward strand.
AGGGAAAGTACCTACTGAAGGTACACTAACCCTGGACTGGAGCCACAATGTGCTGTCAATCATTAAGCTGTGACACATGTGTGGCTTCAAATTGGTGAGTAACTGTGACAACCAGGCAGCCAAAACTGAGGGGAGCATTCCAATTGCTTATGTTTTACCTCCTTGCTTCCTTTCCTTGTGTCGTTTTCTAGTATGGAAGGCCAAATGGGTCAAAAATATGTGAAAGTAACATCTGGGGCTCATTCCAATAACTTATTTTATTTGTCCTTGTCACCTAGGTCCTCGACTGAACTGGAAATTGATCAAGGTTCGCCATCTTTAAGGACTTTTTTTCATCTAATGTCTCCCAATGTTCTGATTTGATAAGTTATTGGGTTATTTGGACAAGATTTTAATATCAGTCACTGGATCTCACACGCATAGTACACGGCCCAGACTCAACCAAACTTCACGCCCATATAATGGTCTCCTCTTTTCCCTACTGTGCAGTCTCATGTTAGTACAACATGGCAGTGCCCAAAAACTACATTTCCGTGGTTTTAAAACACTGTTCACCAAGCCCATGGTAAGTCAATGTGTGAGGTCACAGGGACTTGGTCCATATTTTTTCTTCAGTCAGTGCCATACAACCTCAAATTTTTTCAAGTGAAAGAGTCTGCACCAGAGCAGACTCTGCAAGCTCATATGGCCCACAATTCACAGCAGACTTCCTGTTTGGTGAAAATCACCTTCATATTCATTACAGTATTATAAATAAAAAACACATACAGAATGGAAAAGATTTTGTATAAGTGTCAATTAACCCAGAAGTGTTTTGTTCTTTTGGATTTTACACAGTTTTATGACAAAGAAAAATTCTAGCACACAAAACTTGATATATTTATTGATATTTGTTATTGAAGGAATAAATTGATTGATTGATAATCCAAAAATGTAAAAGGAAACAGGTTGGGTGTGCAGACAAATCATCAGTTTAAAGGTAAGGTTACAGAAAAGGTTTGAAATGGGTGAAGTGGATCTCAGTGCAAATGACCCTCGCCACTCTCACTCCCTCGCACTTGCTAAATGTAAGTGTGTACTTGCTTTATTGGTATGTGCATCACATCCTCCCAAGTGAAGTTTACAAGTAAAGTGTATGAGGGTGGACCCAAAACTGGATTGCAACACATCCAAGGTCAGTCTTACTTTTTGGAGGGCTTCCAGCAGGCACAGACCGTCACCAGGGTGATGAGGAGGAAGATGCCCCCGGTGGTGAGGATGATGTAAAGTGAGCTCCGCCCTGCGGACAGTCGAAAGGAGGTTCAGCGCAATCAACACAGCCACACACCGAAAAGCAGGTGAATTGTACAAGACACACTTTTAAAAGACAACTCAGTATGGGTCCATGAGGGAACAAAAATACAGGGAAAAGTTCTGGCGAAATGTGCTTCAAATGTTTAATACTAGGGGACAATTTCCCCAACCACTTCTTTTTTTCCAGAACTCTTGAATGCACCAATAAATGAAGACTGCATTCAATGCAGTTGAGCTTTGTTGCTGAGTTGCTGATTTAAAATGCTGAGTAGAAAGACGAACTAGCACAACATCAACGGAGGACAGTCCTGTAACACTATGCGAAAACAGGTTACAGAATCTGGACCTCTGGGTTGACAGAAACAACTCGGTAGGAAACAAGAAGAATGAAAAAAGAGTTCAGAAAAGAATAGAGATCTTGGTAAATGAACCAAATCTTTGGCACCAGCTGCCTAGTCTGAAGGTAGGGGTTGAATGGGGGCACTTTGGGCCTGTGTTTGTCTGTGTGAGCAGGGTGAGGGGGAGGGCTAGAGGAGAGAAAAAGGGTTCCATCCCTTTCTTTCAATTGGTCTCTCTCTCTCTCTCTCTCTCTCTCTCTCTCTCCACTGTATCAAAATACTGGGACAAACACTCTGTCTGGTCTTTGATGGACAAATTTTCACAAACATTCCTGTCTTTGTAAGGAGTGTCCCCACTCTACCTCACCCCATTGTCCCTAATTGCTTGATGAGGGCGTGCTTCAAGCTCAAAGAGATTTGTTTTTCTTTCCGTTAATGTGGACCAGCTACCAAGCGAGGCAGAGGTCCCACTGAACAAAGTATAAAAATGGTATGGGAGGAGTTCAATTATGAAGCAGAGAGTGTCCTGCATGCATAATATTTAATTTTTATTTTAAATCTCTGCAGGTGAAGTAACTGAATAATATGACCATTATTATAATGAAACAAACATACAAAATATTTTACAATCCATTTTCTAATTTAATTCCCTGATTCGATAATTATGCAGCTCACATATTCATAATTGTATTAAAGAGCTCTCTTACTTTTTATGTACTTACTGTGAACTTTATGACTACTACTACTTCTACTACTACTACTAATAATAATAATAATAATAATAATGACAATTCAGTAACCATTTATCACTGTTATCATAACCATCATCATTGTGACAGAGTGTGCGTGAGAATTCCATGCTCGCTAAGTGGAATGTATCCCTGTGGTCTGACAGCAAATGAAAGCCCTGCTCTGTTTCTCTGTGTGCTTGGGAGGGACAATGCAGCCTTTGTCTTCATTATGGGGGCACTGGAGTGTGTTTAAGCAGAGGAGCAGGAGGCAGGCATCAGTGGATGTTACGTACTGTACTCCTGTCCGCGTCTCACTGCTCTCCTTCTCTCTCCCTCTCTCTTTCTCTCTCTACACCTCTATTTTTCTCAGCTAATCGCATGGGTTGGCCTGATGGAACGCAGTCTTTCTTTACGCGTACAGAGCGTGGAGTGTTTTTAGTATCTGTCGCACTTTGTTTTTCTGCAGACCAGGTGGTCAAACCTCCCTGGGCTTGGCCAGCCTCTACTCACAGGTGTGGTGGTGACTCCAGCTGTGTGCCCGTGTGCCCCTCCCCCCCCCCCCCCCACAATGTTTCAGTGCCGAGGCATCAATGGCCAGGTCAGAGGGCACAGGTAGCTAAATAAATAATACTGTAGGTTCTTCCTATTTAGATAAATGTGTTTGTTCTATCTATTCATTTTAAAACATGCCTATATGCACAGTACAGCACAGTCTTCTAGCACATTCAGTGAGCTCAGGGCATCTGGAGCTAAATGGAAAATCACCACTGTATAACAGAATCTACAGTCACCCACAGTCAAAGATATGTTGGCAGAACTCTTATTCAAATTCTAAACTGCATTACCATATCTTATCACCATGCTTTGTACAAAAACCAATTTAAATCAATGATTTAAATGAAAAATATCCTTCAGGAGAAGACAGTTACATAAAATGTATAAACTTGAACATAATTGTAAGAACATTTCCCAAGTTGTCCTTACACTTATAAGTTTTATATTTAAAATTTAAAATCAGTCCTTATTTGACATTAATAAACGGGTGGGGCAGAGAGACTCCACTTACTGTAGACGGTGAGTTTGACGGGCGGACTCTTCATGCTGCTGATGGGGTTCTCCACCGAGCAGCTGTAGATGTCGTCGTCAGACATTAGCACCCGCGCGATGGTCAGGATCTTATGGTCTGGAGACAGCTGCAGGCGCGAGTCATTGGCCAGCGGCTTCCCTCCCTTCAGCCAGCTGTAGATGGCCTTGGTCCCGTTTTCGTGGGAACAGTTGAGGGTGAAGTGCTCGCTCAGCTCTAGCACTGTGGAGGCCACCATGTGGACGTAGGGTCTAGACACCGGCTCTGTTGAAAAACATAGCAGGCACCTGTAAGGGAACCCTCACAACAGTTTGCCATAGTGTTTGCCATAGTTATGCTGCTTGTAGCAGTTCATGAGGATTCCAAGAACTAAGTGCAGGAAAAACAAGTAAATATGAATTTCACTAGCTTCAACATGCTAGCCTTCTTCTGACATCATTGTAAAGTGATTGCTACTTGTATTTATGAAGAGTGTAGACAATTGAAAAATTACAGTATTTGCCTTGTACGTACTTATTGATAGGTAGTTCATGTCACCCTAAATAAAGGCAAGTTCCAAAGCATTTTAATCTGAAGACTGAGGGCAATGGCCACAAAAAATTGATTGATTCCTGTGCTCAGCAAATTTTTGGATGCATAATGATATTAATACTCTTAACAAATAAACAGATAAGGCGAACCAAGTGACTTTGGTATCCTGTCCTCTGCCGTCACCACGGCGATATCGTACCATCCACGGTGAGGTTGACGCTGCTCTCGCCGGTGAAGGTGTCATCGGTGATGGAGATCTCCACCTCGTAGGCCCCCTCGTCGGAGAGCTTGAGGTTGTGCAGGAGCAGGGTGCCGTTGTCGTAGATCAGGATGCGGTCGCGGTACTCTGGCCGCAGGTTCCCGATGATCTCCGAGCCGATGGACTGCACCACCGTCACGGGCTTGTCCCTCTTCAGCTGCCACTTGATGACGGGCTGGTCGGCGCTGGTACTGGAGTAGCGGACCGAGAGCAGGGCCTCCCCGCCCAGAGTGCCCCGAATCAGGGACCCTGGGCTGGTGATGTTCACGCCTTGGACACCGTCTGCAGGGAGCAGGCACGCTCAGAACTCGCAGTGTGATAGGAGAGCCGAGCTGCCATTTATTCTCTCCTGACCAATCAAAAGGATGTGGCTCTCCACAGCACAGTGGAGATCTGTGGAGATGTATAATCTATCGATAGCATAGGAGACTGTATTTTTCCCCCTTTTTAATGGTTCCTTCTATGAACCACAGCTGAAAATAAAATATTATGATCAATTTGAAGCATAATGAAAAGATCTCAGGCTCTTGATCTTTTGATTGAACCTCTGATTCTTGCCGTAAAATGCGTTTTATACACCCACTGGGGAAAGACAAGCAATCTGAAGTAAAATGGTACAAACGATCATGCTGATAATAGCTTTTATTTACTGTGTTCCTCAACTGCTGAATAATGGTGAACTAAACCACCTCCAATGTGTAGAACCCTCCTGAATGATACACAGAAATTTTGTACTAGAATGCTTATCACAGTCAGTGCAGGAGGAGAAGGAGGGTTTTAAACACTTATGCAGGTTTTATGATTTCATGGGCAGAATGAGATAGCCAGGTTCAGAATGCCCAGAAAAAAGGGACAGATAAGACTTATGGCCTGAGGACATTAACATGACATTCAGCAGGAGTTAGTCTGTTAATATTTTCCTATTGTTCCAAACAGTTTAGTCTAACACATCCATGCACTGTATTGTCATTACGTCATTAGTATTTAGCAGATACTCTTGAACAATACCACTCAATATATAGTGATTCAATTCAGTTTAGATTCAATGTTTAAAGGTACAATGACAATACCCTACCTGGGAATCAAACCTGCAACCTTTGGGCAGATCTCCAACCATTACAGGTCACTGCCACCCCATCTACCAACCCTTAATCTTTTTGATGGGGTTTACCATAGCTTTGCAGAGGGAAGACCAAATCCTAAGGTTGTTCTGATAGCATTACAATCACATTACATGTATCAAAAGCATTTATTCTCCATATTTATTCTCAGGTCTACTCTTCATTAATGCTAAAACACATTATCACAGTGTCTTGCAAAACACAACTAAATTTTATGTGTTGGCAGTGGAATTGCCAGTATATTTTCCATTGTGAGAGGAGGGATGAACAATTGTCTTAAGTACATTTATCTAAACTATTTTAATCAATAGATATGTTTAATGTACATACAGACGGACGGACGGATGGGTGGACAGACAGGCAGACAGACAGACAGACAGACAGATTGATAGATAGATACTGTAGCTGGATAGATAGATAGATAGATAGATAGATTTAACTCTTTTAACCATTTAACAAGGGTTACTTCAGCATACATAAAGAACATGACATTGTTTTACTTTTGGGCTCAACTATTTGTCAGAAACTATTAAGTTTTATTAATGTGCTCTGGGAGACAGCATTTTCAGATGGAAGCTAACCTGAGGCCATAATTCATACTTACAGTATCACAAAGAGTAAGGGGGTCTGTTTCTCGCGTTCTCAGTCTTGCCTTTCAGTCATTTCCCAGTTTGACTATTTACATCCATGCCTCTTCACTTCAGCCAATGCATGGTGATTAACTATATCAACGTTCATTGTGGATATGTCCTCCACTGCTCATCAGTTTGAACAGAGGGAAGAGGTAGTACACAGTGTGTACTGCATCCAAACTGGTGTCCTGTCCAATGGAAAACAGCCCGGCCTGGAGACGTAGCCACAATGCCAGCATTATATCAGCCACAAGAGGGACAAACACTACTGAATACTGTAACGTATATCCTGCCTGACCAGTCCAAGTCACTTCCTTGTTAGTATAGTTAGACAAGTCCAATGAGTTGGGGGTGAGAGAAAGAGGTGGACAGGGGCTAAAGGAAACCCTTGACAGTGAAGATTGCTGGCCGTCACCCAGGGCAGTGGTTCGAACCGATTGGCTGAGGAGATTCCCGCCCACCCTTGCCCTGGAGCCCGTGGTCTCCGGGGAGAGCCTTGCGGTGGCATTGCGCTGTCACCATGGCGACAATTTTTCAGGCAGGAGAGAGGCTTTGCCAGTGCTTTAGCACAATGGCCGTGATTGTTGGGGCCGATTTCCTCCCTGGCAGCCGGTGAAAAAGGGCGCACAGAGAGGCGCTGCCTCCTTTGTCACCGTGGAGAGCCAGAGAGACACAGGGTCCCACAGTGATTCTGCTGGAGGCAGCCCCTGAGACACCACTGTCATGGCCGCCGCCTACGGAGAGCTCATCTCCTACTCCCACCTTCAAGAACAGAAGGCATACCCCAACACCTAAATCCCCAAACTGGGTTTCCACTTTCTGCGACCCACCTTGTCTCTCCTCTTCTGCCCCTCACAGCCAAGCCCCCCCCCCCCCCCGCCCACGACCACATAACCCGAAGTACTATGACGTCATGGTTCTTGCTGGTATTAATGGAGGATTCTGGGCATCCCCTGGTACACAGGAAGTTAGTTTGAATGCTGCAGTTCCTGATTGCTCTTCCTGGGGTCACGACTTCCGCCAACCCTTCAAACAGACCTCCCCATACACAAGGCCAAGAGTGAAGTGTTCTCTTCCGCCATTCACGTGTCCACTGCTTTCCCATATTGAGCTGGCCAGCTGACATAACCATTCAGTCCATCTCAATGCATGCTAAACTTATCTCACTGGACTGCATCACCCTTTTTACAAGGCCTATTGTTCTATATATTATGTATTCTAGATTTTTACAAGATTATAAATCTTGTGTTGAATTATTTTGAGGATTCATGTGGCTTAAATATACAACTGTCATTACTGCACATTACTCAAATCTACTAGAGCCACCATCCTATATTCCCCAGAGGAAGCATTCAAGAAGAAGAACATTTTGTGGTCATTGGCCCTGAATGGTCCCCATTTTTGTACAGTAAAATGGTGAAAAAAAGAAACTAGTTAAAGTTTTGAACCAGGCACAGTTTTGTCCTTGTAAGGTATCTTGGAATATTCAGTTTAAAACATCCATTATGGTTATCATGTTGAAATACTGAAGTTCCTCAGTAGTTCCGTGTTCAGATTTCATGCTCAAATTGAATGATATTTGTGAAACAAACAGATCCAAGTCTGCTCGATTAATAAAATAGTCTGCCTTATTTTTTCAGAACCCATACAGTCATTAATAATGTACTTGACCTCTGCTCCATTTTGATTGGCTGCCAAATGACACTGCTAAACAATAGATTTATTCTTTCACATTAATAAGTTGGCTGGTTATTTTTGGCTCATCTATGGGAACATTCCACATATTCGAAATGATCATGTGACAATGTCAGACGTTTGTTCTCTGCCTTCAAAGTTCGAAATACTTTGCATCCAAGCAGTTTCATCACTTATATGCGCATTCGCTTGGCAGATTTCCCTTCACATTGCTCATATCTCACATTAACCATTATTATAGCTTGATTTGAACAGTGTATCTACAGGTTAAAATCTTTTACACTAGAGCCGAAGTACCGGGATTCATTCTTGCAAATACTTTGTCAAAAATAAAATTCCATACACACAACTTGTAAGCTTATGATTCTTGAAATTTATGTATTATAGTAACTATTTTCCAGCATTCGGTGTAGACAGATCAGTTTTCAGATCTATATATTGGTTATTCAGATTCATTTTTTATTTTTATTTTTTGCAAAAACTTCATATGCTATTAAAGACAGGTGACTATAAAGCCAGTGGTACACTGCAAAAAAACAAAACAAAACAAAAAAAATTCAACATCTTAATTGATGAAAACATTTTTGTATTTTAAAAATATTTATTTATAACTTATTTTTTTCTGCCCTGGAAATATGATGAATAAATGAGAGTATATAAAGAATTTCTTTAAAGTAGTGTATGCACATCTGAAAATAAATAGCACATCTGTGATGAAAATAGGTTTTCAGTAAATTTGAATGATGATAGTGACGAAACTGTTTTTTAATGCAAGTTTACAGCCCTGTTAGACCTGCATGTTATTGAATGATATAGCATCTCAATGGCTTTTGTTCCATCCTCTTATCCACATAAACGCAGGACTTCAGAACTATTTTCTATGAGTTTTCTCAACTCATTCCCTCATACAATAAATAACCTTTAAATAAGACTTTAAACTACACAACATAATTAAGAAGTACATAGTGATGCTCTGTTCAGGTATAAACACTCAAGACAAATGTTGTGCAAAGACAAATCCGTGCTATAGTGCTTTCAAAAGTTCTCAGCATGAACTGTAAGCTCAGCAGCGAAGAAGTCGGGCACACGCACATACACACAGAGCCAAACACATGCGAACACACACATGCCCACGCAAACACTCTCACTCCCTCCCACCCTGCACCGCATATGCAGTTTGCAGTTGTTTGAAAAGTTGCAAAAAAAAGTTTTTTCCTTCAAAAACAAGTCCGTAGAAGTTCTCTTACCTGATAGAGAGAACAGGAGAAGGCACAATTTGAGCAAAAGTGCAGCGACAGGCAACGCTTTTGAGGAAGCCTCTCTCTCTGCCTTCATCTTGGGTCTAGCGCTGGGTTTCTCTCCCAGACAATTAGCATGATTTGTCCACTCAGGGCACGTCCCTGGAAACGCACAGCACAGCACAGTGCAGCTCCTGAGTCCTGGGGCCGGCCAACACTGGCTCTTTCACTCAGAACCCCGCAGTAAGAGAGCAGTGTGTGCCTGTGTGTGTGTGTGTCTGTGTGTCTGTGTGTGTGTGTGTGTGTGCATGTATGTGTGACTGTGTGTGTCTCTTTTGTGTGTCTGCGTGTGCCTGTGTTTGTGTGCGTAGACGTGTGCCACTGTGTGCATATTGGCGTGCCTGTGTGCATTTCTGTGGGTGAGTGTGCTTGTGCGTACCTCCATGCGTATGTGTGTCAAATTTCTGTCACACATTTCTAATAAAGATGTTATGAGGTAAGATTTTTAGTCATGTCTTAAAACCATACTATAAAATCTTTCTATCATTTACAGTTCAGTGGTTTTTAAGAAGTGATGGTCCACAGAGAAGTGGAAGTGAAAGTGAAAGTTTGAATTAATTTTTAAGTATTAAAATCACTTGTCAATTTGTCTCCACCCTAGGAAAATAACTCCACCCACACCTGAGCTCCTTCAGCTATTTAAGGAGTCCTATACCCATTGGGGGGGGGGGGGGGGGCATGTTGAGTACATGCTCTCATACTAATTTGCACTTTCCCAATAGAAAGAAACACTGCTTGCCAATAAATTAGAACAGTGCAAATGCAATCACATTTACAACACAAGTGCAATAAATTAGAACAGGGCTCTGAGTTCATGGGGGGGGGGGGGGGGGGGTTGGGGGGTTATGGAAGGGAAGGGGCAGTGGCGGGGATAGGTTGGTGAAACAAGTGGAATTCCAAGCTAATCTCTAGCGCTCAGACTTTCCTTTTCTGGTTGAACTTTTGCATAGAAACCCATCAAATTAAGATGAACAGAATGGCCGGTGCTCGTAAAGGCCCTCGAGATTCTACAAAGGAGGGTTCCACTCTGGACCCTCAGACATCATGACACTGCACCTACTTGTACTCTGCACAGCCTTCCTGCACTCTGTGGGGGGAGGGGGGCTGGGGGGCCGTGAGGGCTCCCCTTCCCCAGCTCCCCAAGTAAAAAAAGAGAAGAACCTTGAGTGCAGAGAAAAGATGAGAAAAGCCATGGGAACCGTTACTGAGAAAATATATGCCCCGGCTCAGACAAAAGTAAGACATTCCCATTTGCTCTGACATTTTGACTCAGGATTAATGGCTGGAGACAAAGTTCACCGTGTGTGTGTGTGTGTGTGTGAGAGTTTGGGGGGGGGGGGGGGGGGTGATGGAAGGGGGGTCTGGGGGTAGCTAAAAGGAAAGGAATTTCCCTTTGTAGTTCAGCAGTTCTCATTTACATTTTTATATCCTGGCAAAGTCCATTATCTGTATCTGTCACGGTCAGAGGGACTGTGAACAAGACCCCACCATTCCTTCAGCAATGTCTGAACAGAGCAGCCCTTCTATGCATTTAAGTGGAGCAATAAGATTAACTGCCCTTGAGAATGACTTAAAAGGTAATTCACAACATTCACATTTGATCTTTCCTGTTTGATCTTTACAGATTTACATTACACTACATACAATGTACTAATGCATCTTGTGATATTCTATATCACACAATACCCTTCAAAACTGACACTGCTGATAATGACGAGCAAAAACGTAATAGAACATAGAAAAAAAACATAGAATAAATGGGGGAAATTAGCTATATTGTCTACTCCTGGAAAAAAAAGTTAAATTACATTATTTTTTCAAGGGTACCAATAATTTTCGAGAGCACTGTATATAGTTTCCTTTAAAGTTAGTCTGTATATTTGAGCATTTATAAATTTATTTATTTTTATTATTATTATTATTATTATTATTATTTTTTTTTTTTAGCACAGACTGCCTCTGACATGTCTGAAAAGACAACATAAGAACAGACAATAAAGGGCAAATAAGAATGGTGAACTGACTGCACGTGTTCAGAACAGTAGCACCCATTTAAGGTCTGCCGTTGAGCTGATACTACACAAGCCTCTCTTTGTTCGTTTTGCCAGCAGAGGGCGATATTTCACACAGACACAAGCCAAATTGTACATAAACTTTTAAAGCCTGTGATGTAAAGTATATTCATATTTTTTGAAAAAGTAAAATAAAAATAACATGCAGAAGAGAACAATATGCTCAACAGGGGTTACTTTAAAAATCTGCCAAAATATGATGCCACAGAAGAAAAAAAGACTATACGATATAAACCAATGCCGGCTTGTATTTTTACTGTGTTACAAAGCAGATTTCAAAACAACTGTTACAAAATAATACTTATACTTTGCATCCTCCATCTCACCTGTGAGCAATGAGCATACGGTTAATATTTTAGTGTTTTTTTTCTTCTCTCTGGTGACAAACAATTTTTCTATTGTTTGTTTTTTTTCTGTAAAGTGTCATTGTGTAGACGCTACTGTAAAACGCACCATATAAATACAACTTTATTTAACCTGCCAAACAAGCAAAAAACAAAAATCTAAGACGCTGTATAGCATCTAAGAAATAAAGCAGACATTACCACTTTCTTACATGTTATCCCATGGGTACATGGCGAATTCCCTAATTAAAACTCAAATAAATTATTAATTAAGTCAGTTAAAAGACATGCTGAGGATCTTATCTATGCACACAAATCTAGGGTGTCATTGCGTCTCCTATTCCAGTAGGTTTTAAAGCCTCTCTGAAGAAACACCAGAACAGAAAGCTAGGGCAGTTTGGCCACACCATACGACAGGGTCATTATTGCCTTAAGGATTTATTCTAAATTCCCAGTCTGTAACATCCAGGCAAAGAAGGCAACTGAAAGTCATATGTTTCATGTTGACATGTTCAATGAGGCCTGCCAGTTTGGAATTTACATTATTTCTTAGACAGCAGAGGCATCACTGGATCTTTCACCTGGTAGTTTGCCAAAAGGTGTATATTTTGCTACTGGATAGACTTACCAATTATTTCCTACAATCATCATATCTGTCAAAAAACACGAGTGAATTTCGTTTCCATTAGAGGTATTGAATAGATAAGCAATACTACCTCACGACTGAGTCTTTTGTTAATAATATTATGGTGCTTAGCTCTGCTTTCAAATACTTAGAGCCACTTAGAGGCAATAATAGTAATTTTGTCAGCTTTTAGATTTGCCAGTCTTTGGTATATATGAACTGTGACAAATAATACATATTTTACAGGAATTAGGAGTTTTAGCATGTAATATCACCTGTGTTCAGCATTCAGCAAGTGCTGAAAAAGATACCAGGGCATTGACTGTTGAAATTGGTGGAATCAGGAACTCGACATATTTGACATAATTCCAATTTTCCAACATATCAGATATGCTACCATATCTATGAAAAAATACCAGTGTTAAATTGGCAAGAATTTATATTGCTGTCTTTTAACTGTTTTTGCGGAGGTAACCGTGCCCACTGCTGTTGATATTAGTTAATAACAATCTCTAATTGCTGCCCTGGAGAAAACTCTGTTTATTTCAAGGAAGGATTTCATTTGAAAACAGTGGTCCATCCGTAGGGGTAACACCACGGGTGAGCTGTTCATTACAAGTACAGGCAATATTCAGCAAATAAAGTAGGATCCAAGCCCAGCAGTTTCAGCTGTGAAAATATGACTTGTTCTCTAACCTCTGGCAAACAAAGCCTTGCTACCACTTGTTCTAATTTTGGCCTACTCTTAAATTTCTGAAATATTGCATATTTAGTGACAAATAACACATCCCATAACATTGTGTGTGTGTGTGTGTGTGTGTGTGTGTGTGCGCTGATATGCATTATCCACATCTCCTGACACAACCTGGACTTTACATGATCCATTTGCATTGCTGGGGACATTCATGGAATTAATTCCTAGGAGTCATGCTTGCAAGCTACTGGTCATAAGCCTTGTCCCATTAATCCTTTGCCACACTTCTGCATGTATTATATAATATAAAAGAACATGTCTGTAACAATCACATCACAACTAGTCACTGTAGATTGGTTATATGATTTTTCTTTAATAAATTCATGAATCTATGCCCTATTTCTTTTTCTCCACCCTCCCCCCTCCCCCCAGACACACACACTCACACACACATTCTCTCTCACATACATGAACTTGACACATGCGTACTGCACCTTGTCTTTCTGGGACATTTGACACTGTCTCTAAAATACACACACAATCATTCTCTTTCTTTCACATGTAAACATTGTTCAGTAGAAGCTTCAGAATGCTTTACAATGTTAATAAATATAAGCCATATTCATGGTGTGCAAACAGTAATTACACTGACTCAAGCATTCAAAACAACAAGGACAATTTGTGAGCGGCAATGTGTGTTGCTATTGGAAACTGCAGAATATTCACGTCTCCTGACTCCCAGCCGGAGTCCACCCCCTCCAAACGCAGCCTCCATCAGCATTTCCATGCAGGGTGCAAGGGTGCGTGGGAGACCGAGTGGGCGGGCTGGGGGGTGGCAGCACTCCGAAACGGCTGAAATCCTGCTCACTTCTTACACAGAGGCGGAGTCTAGATTTACGAAGCAAAAAGCACAAGATGCCCGCGAGCCCGTGGCTGCTGTACAATAGGAGGCGTAAGGATGTCTCTGCTTTGCTGCAGAGAGAGTCTCACATGGTGGCATTTCAGCACATGTGCCGAGTATAAAATCATTATAAAATCACTGGTGCAAATGTAAAGTTTTTTATCTGAGCTACAAATTAAGTTGGTCAGTGCTGACAGTTCTATCACCGTGTGAAGTCTCCTGCTACATGCTTCAAGTAAAGTTGGACTGTGTTTGTTCAGTACCTGGATGATAGACCCTTCCAGAAGAGCTGGTTTGTTATAGGTCAGGGCTGCCCAGCCCAGTTCCTGGAGATCTACCATCCTGTAGGCTTTCGCTCCAACCCTAAAAAAAAACACACTTCATTCAACAGCAAGAGAGCTGCTAATCATGAGCAGGGGGTGCCCTGACAAAATTTTCAATCTGGACGACTAATCAACCCCAGTTTAATTGGCTTAATAATCTGTCCGTCTCCACCTCACCTGATACGTGGTGAGCATCCAGCTGCTGTGCGTCTCTCGGGCAACTGCTACACATTTGTAGTGGTTAGGTTGAATTTCCCCCCTTTGATATGCTGGGATAAAAGGCACTAAAAATAAAAACATTATTCAGATTATTAAAACTAGAATGGCACACACCTTATTTCCAGGTTCTCTTAAATGTTCCAGATTGTTAACCATACATTTACTCCATTAAGCAGTTTGAATTCATTTAAATATGTAGCCATACAGGTTTCACAGGTGATTTTTCTTTTCTTTTATTTTGTTAGAAGAAATCACAAGAATTAATAACATCCATCCACACAACTTCCACCTTACCTTGAAACTATCAGCCCAGAATAACTAAAGTACTGCTATATGGGGTTTTCCCATGGAAGTGCACTAAAATCAAAGACAGCAGAAATAAGAAATATTTTCTGTGTCCACAAACACCGTATTTAAGGCCTTTAAATAGTCAAATACAGATTTTGCACAGTAATGGCCATCGATCAGAGAAAAAGATTCACTTTAAAAGGGAATAAAGATTTCTCACCCCACCCCTCTCCACTCTGAACTAGAAAGACCTCCCTTGGCATAGACTGCTGCCTTGCAGAAAAGGATGTTGATTCATTATTAAGTAGAGGAGAGCATGCATTGTTGCCAAATACATATTCAACACAGAGAACTGTTCTGTAAGATTGGAGAATGTCTGCTGTAAATAAATGAATTCTCATCCATTTTTATTTAGAAAAACAGACTATGCTTTATATTATATAGATATTTCAAAGCCACTCAAATGTAAATCCTTTGTTCTTTTCACTGCTGCATCAGACTACAAGAAACTAGACCCGGTATCAAGCCATTGAGGAGCACTGCAGCAGAGACATTTCTGTGTCTTTATTATAAACGTTTTAGCTAATAGTTATAGTACAGCAATGCTGTTATTTTAAAGCAGCCTTAAACTTAGGGAAGTTCCTAAGGCTTTTCAATGTATCAGACACGATACAAGATACTCATAGACCAAGCATCTATGAATCTATAAAGGATCTGTTTTTAATGACAAATTTAACACCCAATCCATTTCTAGGCTTACCTTGTCTTGGGGAATACCCCACACTCAATAAATAAATGAACGGCGAAGTTGTAGTCTGTGGCCGACATCATTTGTTAGGATTGGCCATAATCCTCGCCCCTCCCAGGTGAAGTGACCTCAACCTCAGGTCAGAAGAATGAATAGGTGAGAAGAATGAATCAACAGCAACAGTCAGGACTGTCGAGCACCGGAAATATGCCGTTTCCATTTAGGCTGATCACAGGAGATGTGAAATGCATCAGGAGCATGTGACACTCTTTGGGTTCTGGCCTTTTAGGTCATGGTAAAACTTGACATGAAGGGACCTGAGGAAGCACGTTCTTTGAGAGCATAATGTGACCTTCTGTCAGAAGGCAAGTTAACACCGCTGTAATTACTGCATGCTCCAGTTTCTCCTCTCCTTTGTGATTAGTACACTGTAATTAAAACATGAGCTGTGGCGAGGCGGCGTTTTTTCCCTACAAGCGAACAAAGAAAAAATTCCACCCTGATCATTGTTTTTGCAGCCTGTTAAATATTGAAACACAACTCTTTCAAAAAGCATTTGGTTTGTTATTTATCTGTTTGCTTCCCAGCCAAACATGTTTACATAACCACTTTTTTTCATGACATGTATTGATTTATTAAAGACATCATCAAGATTCACCTTTAAATAAAATTATCAATCCGCTCTTAAGGGAGCTTGGCTCTCTTTGTGTTGGATATTGAAAGCTTGTTCATGACTAGCCTGTGCCACTCAACTATTGTTGCTGCTCTTCAGTGGCTTTTGGATGCATAGCAATGGAGAGGACTTCACTTATCTCGGCAGAGCTATTCAATTTGCCAGTCAGTTTGGTGTCTGGCTTTACTCCCTTGTATAGTGAGTGGGAGGAGCGCTTCAGACCAGTCCAAACGACTCAATCCTGCATTAAATTACTTATTTAACGCACACATACGCACATCACAGTGATATTTCGCGTTCTCTAAGGAGGAAGCATTAAATAGGATGCCAGAAATGCCTTTCATAAGCAATGTCTATAAGGTGTATAGGCTGATGATTCACTTTGCCAGGTCAGGTGTCATGCCACTCAAAGGAGGGCAGGTATGTGAATTTTTATAGAAAAAATTTCCTTGCACCGTAGTCTTGCAAACATGGTTTTGTAATCATCAGATTCCGTCGTACTTCTGCTTGGCACTGTGCAGAATAGGCAGCCCTGTGGAACTGACTCCTCTAGACCTTATAATTACAGGGTTCTAACTGATATTTTCACATTATGTGCTGACACAGCTATGCTCACACTTAGGCCCCTGTGTACACTTAGGAGTATAGAGTGTATTTTATTCAACATATATCCGATTTCTTGACTAATCCGATACGTGTTACATTTGATGAGGTCCAAACAGAGAAATCGCATGTAAATTGGATATGAATCACAGGATACCACCGGTATTGGATGTGAATGTAAACACTCCAGCGTGCCGTCTTCTCCTGTTACCAACATTCTACTGACACATTACATCCAGTAATAAGTGTGCGGGGGAGTAGCGAGATATCCTGTTGTTCGGCGGTGGGTGTCAAATCGGTTTGGACAAGGAGTACATCAACTGTGAGAAATTCTCTGTCAAAAAGCACGGGACTGGATATACAGGATACAACACATGAAACATAACCACCAATGGACCACTGATCAGATGACGACTAAATGATTTATCAATGGATCGGGAATGAGTGTAAACAAAGTCAGTTTGTTGCTAAGGGAAGCTTGCAACGCGTATGACACAGTTAACGTTCCAGAATCATGGCAAACTTTTGCACTGTGACCTTCAGTAGTATAAAATTCTTACATTTTTCTCTTGTATTTCATCGTAATGACTTAATAAACAAACCAATTATTCAGCTTCACAGGCCGTGTGGCAGATCAGTTGTGCCAGGAGGCACCAACTGGTGCAAAAAAAATAAATTCCAGTTTGCTGTTGAAACTGCTGTTTTGTATTCAAAAGTAAGAGACATTTACTTTACATCATGTTGTTTTACCTTATCAAAGAATCATTCAACACTGTACGCCATAACAGCGCACACGGAAAATTATCTACGGGTCAGCCCATGTAGGCCTAGCCTATACCTTGTACGTGCGATTTTTAAATCACGTCTGCTTATAATTTAGCTAGTTAGTTATCAAACTACAACAACAGGGTTTGGTTCTTTAGGGAATTTTATTAACCAGTCGTTTTACGTTTATTCTTCTTTTCAAAACGGTCACGGCTTCAGTTCCAGATTTACTGAAACAGCATTAAATTAGTAAGGGAATTTTAAGTCGATCATTCTTAGCTACAAAAAGAATTTACATGATTAACACCATACCATTATTATATTTTTAATTATTGGTACTGCAATCGAAAATGCGGAAAACCCGGTCACACTTCAAATGAAGTGCTTTTCATAAAGGCTTAATGTAGCATAATGCCTTCACGACATGGTGGCGTCATAAATCAAACATAAGCAAATGTCATACTTCATAAAGGGTGCAACATACAGCATGTTACGCCAAATGTGACACAACCAACAGTGTCATCTTGCTATGGCTAAATATTATTAAGGTTGGCATAGAACAGGGATAAGTGTGACATAACTAATAATACTAATGATAATGATGACAAATAGGCCTATCCCTGCATGGAGACCGAGTGGCGACCAGAGGGCAAGTGGTGGGCCAGTCAGAGTCCAGGAAGATGAGTCAGCCACCTGACAGAAAGGACCTATCCCTGCCCTCTGATGGACAGGTCAGCACTGGTGCCACATAACATTCAACTCCAAAGTGCACTTTTTTTCTATCGAAACATAAAAGGGACACGGCTTCAATCTCAGCGTGTGATCCTCTGCAACAAAACTTCTGTGGCAGTTTATTGAAGGAAGAATTATATATAAATTGCTAGTTTTGACATTGAACCATCAAAAATGTCTTGTAGCAGGTCCTGAACTCCTCTGTCCCACGGGACTCCACAGCCCCCCCTGCGCAGAAGGAGATTCAAGCTGTGCTCCTCAGACCTAGTTGGTCAGGGGTTCATCCTACAGCAAGATAATGACCCAGAACATACCTCCAGGCTATGTCAGAACTATCTTAGAAGAAAAGAACAAGACGGTAGGCTTCAAATCATGGAATGGCCAGCACAGTCTCTGGACTGTCTTGGGTTTAAGTGGACAGAAGGGTGAAAGCAAAACAACCTACAAGTGCAACACATTTGTGGGAACTTCTGCAACAGTGTTGGGAAGATCTTTCCGAATAATGTTTGATTCCCATTGTAGAACAAATGCCACGAGTGTGTTCACCTGTTATGTCTGCAAAAGGTGGCTACTTTGATGAGTCAAAAATAAGAATTAATTGTGTTAAACAGAATGATTCCATGATTTCTTTTTTTTTTTTTTAACTCTAATTGTTTATTTGTTCCATGCTTTAATTTCAGAGTACATTGAGACAACTGCATGAATTTCAATAAAAACTGGAAAAATAGAGGTGTTATAACGCTTTTGATCGGTAGTGTATGTCAGATTCAAAAAGTACTGGAAAGGCAGAACGGCAAAGAGGAAGTAAGGATTTCCTCAGCCATTGTCAAATGCAATGCAACTGGTTTAAGCTGTCAAACTTAAGGTTCATGTTCAGGTATTGAGTGTAGGTGTTTGAAGCATGAATACATTACACAGTAGGCATAGTGCAGTAAATCCGAATCTCACCTTCCAGTTTGCATCAGTATCAGTTCCACTAACTGAGGCCTTAGTGGTTTGTAAAGTGAGTCCCTATGCAGACTCTGATAATGTAATTGACATGATGTTGCAAACTGTGTAAGTCAGAAGTTTTTTCATTTAGACTCCCATAGACCACTTTAGTATTTACTGTAGGACCCATAGCAAATTCTGAAACTTTACCAAATGTTCCTCAGCACCAGCAGTCAGGATCATCTGCCCAGCACCTCTTCAGTCAATGCCACAGCCTCACTGAGCTGCATATGAACTATGTGCTCTGTTGGGAAGATGAAGAAAGTGAGGCCCTCCAAAGAAGTAATGAAGAAAGAGGGACACACATATGCTGCCTTAAAATGTGCCCAAAAGGATGAGGTGAAATCATTTTGGTCATTTTGTGCTGCTTTTGTTTGCGTGTGTGTGTGTGTGTGTGTGTGTGTGTGTGTGTTTAGGTGAATCTGTGTGTGCTATGGTCACAATTTTTGTCCATCGACCACCCTGCTAATCCAGTTCATTGGTTTGAGTGCAATAAAATGGCAAACAACATCTAGGATAAAAAGTGGCAGTGTAGTATAATATATATGCATGACAGCAGGTACAGCAATGTTATGCCTTTATTATTTAAATGATCAGGTCAAAAGGCATCCCATTGAGGGTGATTTAAGCTAATTTACTCATTGCTGCTCAAATGACCTCTCGTGGCATAGCTGGATGAATACTGTAATTACATGTTAGTCTTTTTTTGTGTTCTTCTCAGTGAACTTCTCTCCTGTTGGTCTCAAGCCAGTGAAAAAGAACACTGCTTGTGACAACGCACAGCAACCAACAAAGATCAGGTGAAACTGTGTTTCTGTTTGTGCCTTTTATAATTACTTTTACTTCTGAGTCATGTTGCCCAAGTCTTCCTTTGAGCTCAAGGATTTGAAATGAAAATCATGAATTGAACTGCTCTATATTTTGCACTACTTCTTCTTAAGTCATTTGAAAAAAATCTGTTTTCTTCGCATTAATGCTTATATATAAGATGACTCATGTAGAGATGTTCACTGACCATTCCAACTTGTTCCTTCTAGGCCTCAGTTACACCCCCACTTCCTCCAGTTACACTGCATCCACCAGTTCAGGAAATGTTGAAATTGCTAGTCAAGGTGGGATCAAACTTGGCACCAACAGCTCAGATGATTTCAAACCGGAACCACCATCCTCTACAGGAGAGGTTGAAGACAAGAAGGACGGTGGGCTACAGACCATTGGTTCATCTACCACTATCACTGTAGCCATCAAGTCTTCCTCAGACTCCACCTCCACAACCACAGAATATGTTCAAATTGGTGATCAAGATGAGAACAAACTTGGCACCAACACCTTAGATGACTTCATACTGGAACCACACTCCTCTACAGCAGAGGTTGAAGACAAGAAGGAGGGTGGGCTACAGACCATTGCTTCATCTACCACTACCACTGTAGCCATCGGGTCTTCCTCAGACTCCACCTCCACAACCATAGAAAATGTTGAAATTGTTGATCAAGATGGGATCAAACTTGGCACCAACACCTCAGATGACTTCAAACTGGAACCAGACTCCTCTACAGCAGAGGTTGAAGACAAGAAGGAGGGTTAGCTACAGATTATTGGTTCATCTACCACTACCACTGTAGCTATTGAGTCTTCCTCAGAATCCACCTCCACAACCACAGAAAATGTTGAAATTGGTGATCAAGCTTCTTCAAGCTCCTCGCCCACGTAAGAGGGCAAAGACAGGAAGGAGGGGGAGTCCCAGAGCAAAGACAGCAATGATGACTCAGACAAGTCACCAAACAGACTTACTGAAGCATCCTTCTCAGTGCTCTCCATACTTGAGGATAAGACTGCCACTGAATCAATGCTTGGGGGAACAGAGTTTACTATCTCTAGCCCTCATGATGAGCTTGAAACAAATCCAGACTCTGTCTCTTCTATGACGGCAGCACTGACACCCTTGAATTTTGGGAAGCTGCCAGAGATGAATTAACCTGAGGTGCAGCTACAACTAGGGGACATGATTGAGAAATCTGTGGATGATGACCTGGACGTATCCACCACCATCTTCCCTTCTGTCACTCGAGGTTCTTCCCCAAGGTGTACATTTAAGAAACCAGAGGAGAAACAGGAAACTACAACCAGCATCACGTCCTCTTGCTTCCTCAATGGGGAGAAGGAGGCAGAGTATCTTGATGATGCAATTGAGTCCTTTACCAAGGTTGACCCAACTAAGGGCGAACCTGTAGACAATGATGTTGGGGCTCAGGGAACTACAGAATTGGGGATCAGAGTGGAATAAAACTCAGTGTCACTACCCAAGGAGAGAGATTTAAATCAAGGCCCTCCTCCAGGGCAGAGGGTGATGAAAGCAATATGGAGAATTCACAAAGTAAAGACAGACGATACAATTTCAGAGCCAGGTAAGGGGTAATAGATATTTATCAGCTTCCTTATACCTGTTAGTCTGCACTGTATCCACACCAGAAACATAGTGATCATTGCAATTTTACTGACAAAACATTCTCGCTACATACTGTACATTTACTTGGAACACTTGGAAAGAGGTTTTTGTTTAGCAATTGCAGGAGCATCCAAGCTAACTTTTGGGATCAAAGGATTGACTTTGCTCGCTTCCCTGACCCCAGCCCCAGCTTCTCCATCCAGAAGCATCATAATATTTGGGCAGGGCATCAGCACCAAGTCTGATGTCGCCAAGAGCTTTGACTTCAGAATGCCACAGAGCAGCAAGCATCCCTCAAAACATAGTTAAGGGCCTATTCCAATCACAGGGCTTTGTTACCAGGACCAACGATACTGTCCCTTCCTTTAAATTTGACAGTACAATGACTGCTACATTGAACTTTACAGGTAAGTGTTCTTATTTCATGTTTACTTTTACCAAGATATGTTCTGTAGTAATACTGTGTTTTAACATGTATTCAACCTAATGAAGGGTAATTCTCTGTCAAGTCAGCAACTATTATTGATATAGTTAAAACACAAGAGAGAAACATTGTATTTAACATAATGATTTGGTGCTGTTTAGAAATCACAGCAAATAGTACCGATTGTCTTCTTTTAAGAAGCACTAGCTAGCTCCTTGGCATGACTGCTTTTCATTTTTAATGCTTTGGCTTTATTTGTTATGGAGAAGAATGAGACTCTAAACCAGTTTTTTGGGTCCAAAGAGATTCTCACTTCCCCATGGCCTGTGCTCCTGTTTCTGTCCCAGACTCTGCACCGAGCAGCACCTTTATGTTCTCTTCTCCTGTGCCCGGCCCAGTCAGTGACCAGCAGCTGCAGCAGCGTGTACGCGTTCAGGCGAGCCGCGTACGCGTTCAGGCGAGGTGTTGCCTCCCAGATCGTCTCACTAAAGTACCTACGAACTGTGTGTCCAGCAGCCACAGAAAAATCAAATTTGAAGAGCTATACCATGTTTTTGATATTAGATTGAACTATTTTGTTCCACTACATGTCATTTTTAGGTTACAAGATTTAAAAAAAACTCTAAATTAGTCCTTTGTCCTGTTTTAATTTTTTTTAACTTCAGGTAGTAAAGTGAAGACGTCGCGTGTTTATAGAGAAACCGACTATAAAACAGTGATAAGATCCAGTATTATGAAACCCCTAAGCTTAATATCTCAGAATTATATCTTCTGCCCAGAGCTACCCTGTGGATGGTTTTCATCTTGGTATGTTTGTTGCTATGTTTGCACTTACCTGGTGTTTGCGACAAAGGCAATCAGCTAAACACCGTTCTTGGAAAAGACTTCTTGCACCTGTTCCAATGAACACCTGCTGTGTCACTGAGGAGCTCTGAGACATCTCTTTCCGAGTGGCTGAAAAAGTGAGTCCTAGCACAGCACATCAGTAATCTGTGGCACAGTACATTGCGCTCTGACTGAGCTCTTTTCTGGTCGGCTAACTTTTAGACATGTAAGGTGGGCATGCTTTACATGTTCATAGTCATGCAGTAACCTCAGATACGTGCCTATTTTTCAAAATGTGATAATTAAGTTTAAGCGAGGTTGGACACACTGTAATAATACTGCCATGTTGTCAGAGATTCAAAAGAAACTGATGAACACAAAAACAGAAGGGTCAGTTTATTGCAATTGATTCAGCTTTATTAAACCGGCAAAGCGACATCACCCTGTAACTTAGAAAAGTCCTTCATCTGTCATGTCATCTGAATGCATAATTCCCTCTTCCTGTATATTTATATTCTTTATATCATAAGACCAAAAGTAGCAAAGTGAACATAAATAGTACATAACATGAACAATGTATCCCCCCCCAAACTGATTCCATTTAACCCCATATTAAACCGACTAGCTCATGTTTAAATGTGTGCTTATATAAGGAATGCACCAACAGCAGTATTTTTTTTTTTTTTTTAAACAGACAAAAACGCATGCTGTGAAACACTAGCTTGGGTCACAGACATCAACCCTGATTGGATAATGCAGGAAACAGAAAAAAGTGAGATGGAGCTCACTGACAAGACACACCCCAAACCTACTTTATATATGTATATACTCATTTTTACATTGATATTTTCTCTCAGGTGATAGCGGTGGTTGTTATTGCAGTGGGCATGCTGTTCTATGCTTATGCCAACCCTGGGACCCAGCTGCTCAGTCGCTGTGGCATCCTTATCTTCCTCCGCTACTTCCGTTCCCGCTGCTTCTGAATGCACAAAAAACACAAAACTTGACAGAATGAAGACTAGCGAACAGGCTAAATCTGTCACAGACATCTTTTAATGCTTTTAATCTGGAACAGGTATATGCCTTATTTGTGTTGGGTCAATGTAAGGAATCTTCCTCATTTAGGCAACTGGTGACTGATAGCCTTGTGATAAATGAGGTCTAACACCTTTGTAAAAAAACCACAGTGGCTGGAGATAACTTATGAGTTGTCAATAATGTACACATTAGGGTGAACAGTACAGATAATACACATCTTCTATGGCAATTGCATTATAATGTTTAATCTGCAAACAAAGGTAATATATGGTGACTCCACCCCTTCGGGAATAACAATGCCTCACCCCAGACTTGTAGTAAAACACCTGTACCTTGAAATTGAGAAGAAATAAAACATTTGTTCACAAATTCTCTCATTCTTATGTTTGCCTCAATTTACCAACATCACAATTATGCAGAATTGTGTGCATTTGTATTTCTGCAAGAGCTGCACAGAGTGCTTCGTATACAGTATATTTGTGACCTGCTTGCTCTCCTATGCACAGTTACTTAATTAAACCCACTGCCCATGCAAACCCTACATTAGAAAAAGTTGTATCACAGCCCAGTTGTCTTCAAGCCAAGAGAAGCAGGTCCCTTCTTGTGTTGTGAAGTGGGTGGCATCCTTTCCACTTTGTTAATACAGCAGTGAACAGTTTTATTAATATACTCCAGAGACCTGACCGCGAAAAAAATCTTAAGAAGTTTCATTTTTTGACAAAATACAAGTGTCTTGGTCGGCAAAAACATTTAGTGCTAAAAATAATTTTTAAAACATTATTTTATTTTTTAATCAAATATCCCTCATAGTGTATGCTTCAGTATAGCAAAATATATAATTCTTAAGATTAAGACCAGAGACTCATGTCCCATACAGGGACCAAAAATGAATTGGCGGGTCTTGGGAGGATATGACATGGGTTAAAGAGGCTTCCTGCATCAAAGCACAACACATTCTCAATGCAGTGGCAAACCAGAGAACTGTGAACTTCTCTTCACTCCATGCCAGATGGTTACAATCTCCAGTTGGCAGGCTGTGAGGCTTGCTGTGAGGATAGTTAATGACATCCAGGCACCAGGAATGGAAAGAGAATGCAGGGTGTGTGTGTGTGTGGGGGGGGGGGGTGATATATAACGGGAGTTTAATGCAAAGGATGCAGGGGGCGAGGCAGCTTTAATAATAAAAACAACAAACATTTGTAAACCCTGCATCTCTGCTTTTAGCCTGCCAGAGAGATCAGAAGCATCTGTGTGAACAGGAGCAAATGTCTCCACATTACAGTGCTTATGCATTATGAGTGTGATATTCCCTTCCTGTTGACAACCCTCTTTAATTAAAAGGGAAGGAGAGCTCAGCACTGAAGTGTTTAGCAGAAACGGGGTCATTGTTTAAAAAGAAACCGAAGAAGAAAAAACCGAGAGCAGAAACACAGAGTGACTGAGGAAGAGCATCCCACTTGGAATGTAAGTATTTTTCGCAGAGAAAGAGAAAAAGAGAGAGAGCCAATATCCCCACTCTCAACTGTCCTTCACTCTGCTTCTTGCAAAACACATTAAATGTGCACAGAAACTCTTAATTATAGCAATGAGATTCAGCATTGGAACTGCACCTACCTAACATGCATACACATGCACTCACACACGCACTCATATGCACGCACGCACACGCACACGCATACACACACACAAGACATCAGGGTACTGAAAGAAGAGGAAACATGACAGCCCAAATGAATTCTGAAGCTCCCTGTGAGGGGATCTCCAGTGGTGGCACCAGCAGTTAAAAATAACCCTCCTGTGTCAGAGAAGCTTAGCAACCTAGACCTCAGCAGACTGTGCAGGACAGGCCTAAATCTGGAAGGGAGACGCAGACTCCCCTGGGAGGGGCGGTATGCTCAACCAATCAGAAGAGTCCACACTGCAATCTAAACCAGGTGATGTGTATGCCTCCCCAAATGTCCTGTTTTCTGGTGCTGGTCAGGAAACATACCAATGTGCTGTGCAATTTTAGTTAAACATACACAAGTTCAGGCACTAAGTTCTTATTAATTCTGTCAATTCAGGAAACTGAAAATGAATTTAACTAATTGCAAAATCCACATGGAATATGTTGGCTATATTTGAATTGAAGAACTGAATTTCAGTTAATTTCCTGAATTGAAATAGAATTGCGGCCCTGTCCCCCAGTAGCCACTAAAATCATTTTTTTTCTCTGCCAAAAGGCTTACTGTTCCAAAAAATACCTCTCCGGTTCTCAGAGCCATTTTCAAATGACCCCTTTTGTGTATATGAACCAACAAAAGTGTTAATAAATGAGAAAACACTTCATGAAAAGTATGTAAATTACAGTCGAAAAAAATTAGGTATTGTATTGCTCTTGTTAACAGAGAGAGGAACATTCCGCTTAGTCCAAAGTACAAACTACCAAATATGAGTATCCATGCCTGACTGCTTTACCATAAAAGCTCACTTTCTTTTTTTGCAGAGAACCTAACAGCCTTTGAATGACACAAGCAGGGCCTATTTAGTATAGCATTTAGTATTTAAGACTGCTCATACAGTATTCTCATGACATTTACTGGATACCGTCTGCATTATTGCCTAGCAACAAGCAGACACTGCTGGGAAATTGCTGAAGGGCTATAGCTGGGTTAATGATTCCATGAGGAAAAGACTCTTTCCAGTGCCTCGCCGAGAGGGGCCACAGTGCTACCTGGCCCCGTGCATCAGCGGGGCTGTGCAGCTACAGGTCAATGGGAGTTATGTTCGTCATCGAAAGCCCCCGCGCGAATGCCACAGGAAACACGCCGTGAAAAGAGCGCTGCAAAGCACCGCCAGTGAATCAGATCAGTCGCCAAAAGCGCATCTGTTTCTGCTTTCCATTTCATGCAGCTTAATGCTTACTGGTGTAGCTTCGTTCTTAGTTTAATGCACAACAGGGTAATTGACAGGTTGTCCGGAGTTTGCCGTTCTTGCGTTTGCTGTCTCTAATGGGACAACACTGATAGTGAATCTCTGCATTTTGTTTGTGTTTGCACTATAAGTTGCTCTGCAGAAGCATCTGGTAAATTAAAGTAATCACATACTGTACATACAGTATCAATGGTAAACTAGAAATCAGTGGTGTCCCAGGATCATAAGCACATAATACTAGCTACTACAAAGCACATTCCACTTTTCTTTCTTTTAGTTATTCGTTAAACATTAAATGTTTTTTTTTTACTTAAAATGAAGAGCAAATGAAGCATGAAAAGTGCAGGCACAGTGAGTAAATGCTTATTTTCTTGATTGTGTCCATCCAGATTCAGGTTGGTAATCCGTACTGTCCACAAAAGAGCTTATACGGACAAATTTATGAAATCGGAGGGACGACTAATGCATGCGGCCAGAAACCAGCAAGAACCCAATAACAGCCTCATCTGGGACTTGCAGCTCTTGAAGTATGAAGAAGCATGCGATTTGGCAAAGCAGAAAACTATGACAAACTTAATCTTGAGATACCCATCACAATCATATTAGTCCTGGGATTCTGGAGGTTTCCATTGCCCACAACGGAGATTTAATTGAAGTGACAGATGCATTCCATTTGTGACACTGTTCCTATGAGTCACAAACACAGGGGAAAGCAACAACCACTCTGCTACTAGCAGGCAGTAGATGTGCTTGATTTACACAGCAGCCTATGTTATAGATGTTGTCGTTTTGTACCTCAGCTAATAGCTACCCTTTTTTTCTACAGCAGCCAACTGCTGTGCTCAGTGTTTGCTCTTCATCAAGAAATATACTTCTGATACAAGCTACAGTTCCGCGCCACTTCACAAAATCCATTTAAATTTCTGTGCTATGCAACTAATGCAAATGGACACATATGAGCATAAAATGAAAGGCAGTAGTAGCCCAAATATTTCAGTATTGTGTTTTTAGTTCATTATTTGGTTTTTTAGCGCTACAATTTTGAGCAGCAATGACAAGAATTCACATGTGCTGTCTGTACTTTTTAATCCTTCATTTAAGATACATGACGTTATGACAGTGGCAAGCACACCTCTCTCTAAGGTGCCAAAAAAAAACATTTACAGACCAATAGTCTGTTCTTACTATGTTTATATTTACACGTGCATATGCAGCTACACGCAAACAGATTTTTTCTTTATTTTTTAAATACAAATATTGCCATTCTCACCTTATTTGTATCAAAATGTCCAGCTACGCTACCCACATTGGACAGTGACAACTCAAAGTACCATAGTTCAGGGGTAGGTCATCATGGTTCTCGAGCACCAGATACGTCTATAATTATGAATATATAACGTCTATACTTATGAAGAATAAACTGTCAAAATATATTTTTTGAAAGATCGCCAAAACAGGTTTGACCTCCCTACTATTGGACCCGGCCTATAATTCTGGTGAGCCATTTTAACGTCTTTTAACCTCTCAGCACATACCCCCTAGTGGCCGGTATGCCATTACGTTGGTAGTTATATTAGTAGGCGATACACGACAACTATGCCAAATACGGAGTTTCGCAGCGCCACCATTGTCGTTCAGGTCATTCATGTAACAAGCACCCCCTCTTTGCAGTCTCACCTGCAACTACACCCCCCACCCATGACATAATGGACAATATTGTCTATCTGGGCATTCATAAAAATATTCTTTCACCACTCAAAAATCGTATTCTGTCATAGCAACAAGATAAACCCGGCAATAGCCCTAAGATATGCCTATACAGCAGTGAAAACACTGCTCACTGAATCATGAAATAAACAAGACAAAGTTTTCAAAAAGTATGCCATGCCATTTATATGCTTTATAATGGACAAAAGCATTTCATTCATTTTTGGAGAGATTTTGGATATGTTTCTGGCCCCCTAGATATTTTAGACCACTGTACTGATGAAAAGAATATAATTCCCACTTGAAAATGATGCAACAGTGAGCTGCTAGAGTCAAGACAGTTGAAGTGAAATATGTGAATATGTTGTGATTTACAGCAATACCTTATTTAGACATTTTGGATAGATTTGGAGACACTGCTTAGTTTTTGCTTCATAGATCATCAGTAGTTCTACATATCCACCCTTAGATTTTATGAACTTGTGGTCAAGGAGTTTTTGATCCAGGACATGTATAGTTTAACCTGCTGTATATATGCAATCTCTCAGTATTTAATTGCAAACTAAAAAAGAGCATATTCATTTTAGTTTTTGCCTAGACAGTTGCATTTGTTGTTGGCACTTTATTTCTTCCAAAATTATTATGAATATAACTAATCTAAGTTAGTACTGTAAATGGTACATATGTCTTGCCTCATTTAAGCCTTTGTGGTAGTCACATCTGGAGTTTTAAATAGGGTACCCCCTAAATGGGCTAGGTTTGGCCAGATTTGGCATGTGCACAAAGGGGTTAAGCACATTTATGAAAGTATTTGAACATGAAGCATGATTTGAAACTGAAAGCCAGTTCTGCCACCCACCACATCTTACCACCCTACCCAGTTCAAGATAAAGTTTTGGTTTAATATCCTTGGGAATTTCTTAATGAATTAATTTACATTTCACTGACTAAAACTGTTAGATGTTAATGCACTTTAAAGTGGGACTACATAAGCTTTGCGTAAAACATTTGTTGTAAAGAGTCCAAGCGAAAAGCCTGAAATTTCATTACAGTTTTTTGACAGATGTGCTTAGCTCTGCTGAATCTGTGACTCTGTGCAAGCAGCACTCTAAATACAAAAGAACAAATATTTTAATTACTATTACTATACTATAGTGCCTTTCTATTAGAACAAACACAAACAAACCATCCCTATTACATCCATAACTGTTTGTAAGCGATCTCAGATCCAGAGCAAGCTCAGATGAAACTGCGTTAGCCGAGAGCTCGGCTGGGAAGGGCTGAAGTAGCCACCAGCACAATGCCCGAGCACGGAGAAAAGCAGCAAGCTGACCAGCTCTGACTCTTCTCGTGTGGGCGTTCTCTCAGTGTGTGCGTGAACCAAGGTTTCATTTCTGCAAAGTGCTGGTTTCTGGAACCACTCACTGCAACAATGTGAGGCCATTTTTGGCCAAGGCCTCTCCTTTTTTCTCTAGGAAAAAACCCCCCCGAAGTACCAAAAATACTGATGAACATTATGGATTACTCCATTGTTTGTGATCAATACAGGCATTGACAAAGTCATGTTGAATGAACATTTCTGTACATTGAAAAAAAAATGCCCAATTGCTTGTGGGATTAATACAGGATAAAAGAAATGTATAAAACATATACATATATGAAACATTAACCATTTCAGTTCAAGGGCTTTCTTGTCCTCTTACTTACAACATAGCAACATTAGAGCTGATATTTGCTTGATGGTCATTGGCAGTGTTTATAAAGAAACCCAACCAAGGAAAACTGCATGTGTGCAGAAATGTTTACTGGCTAGTGTCTCTGATGTCGTGACAAACACAGAATCTCCAGTGTGAAGACAGCACCTGATCTAATAGTACGCAAGTAGAAAACAATATGGTAAACAACCCAGCAGCAGCCATTACAGTCACAGGTGATGTCTCCAGACAACTGGCAATTAAAGCAGGCCATTTTGCTCCTGGACACTAATTACAAAATGCCAGCATGTTTAATAACGTGGAGGGCCAGTGTTTAGTGTTAGCGTACGTGTTAAGCTGTCAGGCTGCAGAACAAGAGAGCACTTTGTAGTCAACTTCAACTAATTACCAGTCAAAGAGCAATGTGATGAGAAGCTGTTCCTGTTTCTCTTGAGAGGGGTGTCATACGGTCTGTCTGTGGGGTGTCTTATGGTGTATCGCTGATTCTCTGATTCTACCACGCACACTGGAATATCAAGCCTTCATTCGAAATCATTACCTCCAGTGAGGATTGTAACTAAAATGAGGAGTTGCCACCAATATAAAAAGTAAAATGAAAAAAATGGTTAAATGGCATGCAAAAGGGGAGCAAAGATTAGCAAATCAATTTTCCATGTTACATAGATTAGGTACAGAATAAATATTATGTTCAATGAAATTGCAAGCTAGTTACCCAGCAATGCAGGGACAGTTCTGTTTCGTTATGGGAGTGCTGCTCACTTCCACTTACAGTAGATGAGGTTTATCTCATTTACTCTGAGAGCGACAACAGTATGCACTAATATTTTCTTTAGTATTCGTTATTTCATTAATATAACCCTGGACTTGCATGCTGGCATGCTGTCGACATCTGGATGAGATAAGAGATCCCTGGCTCCAAAGGTGGTCATTAAGAGCCAGTGGTAACTTGACGAGGGGGATGCTGGCAACAGCCATTGTTAGCTAGCTTACGTTAATATAAAAAAAAAAAATTAGCCCGGTTGCATATAAATTTTAATGTCAACTACAGATTGTTGCCAGATTCATATCTGTGAAAACAGGATCAAATACGGGATTTTGACTCAATGAATGAAAGAGGCACCTGGCAACCTTGACTATGGAGCACCATTAACATTAGGCTTGCCTATGTGACATTGGAAGACAAGTAATCTCCACACCTCTAAAGGAGGTGGGAGCACAAAGAGAAAGATATAATGACACAACAACTTACTTGATTCAACTACCTGGAAGTATTTAGCTAGTTCGAGCCTGTTTAATTTGTGTGAGCTAAGAAAGCCAATATTTTTAGCTGTAACTTGGCCTCGTTTTAATATCAGTACTTTTAATGGCAGGCCTAGATTTGGCAAGTTTTACTGACTTATAGACAGTACTTTGTACGTTTGAGTAACTTGGCATTTGTGTACGTTGACAACTTGTTTTTGTTGAGATCAGTAGTACACTATGATCAGATATAAGCAAGGGAAAGATTTAGTTGGCCTCAGCCCACCAGTTAAAGGGTGGGTTTAAGTTGGCAAAGGGGTCCTTTTTCCAGGTGCTGAAAGGTTACCTGCTGCCATCAGGGCAGACCCTAATCTTTTCCAATCAGTGCTAGGTCCCTTTTAGTAAATAAACAAATTACAGGCAGCTGAATGCACTGCAGGAGTGCACATGCTTCTGCTACTTCTTTACTTATTTCTGTCTCTATGTAAAGAAGATAATATTTAAATAATCAAAAATATACCAGGGTAGATGACAGCAGAACAGAAGAAGACTGAAGGACATCATGGAAGGAAGACAACAGTCAGAGAAGGCAGGCGTGAGTTTTCAGTCAGCTGTACGTAAACATAGCCCCCCCCCCCCCCCCCCTCTTCTCTGTTCTGACAATCCTAGCTGGAGAAACTGACATGTTGTCCCCGTCCCAGAAATCGCACATCGTCATTGGGGGAATTGCTAATGAGCTCCTCTTCCTGATTAAAATGAATAGTAATCCCTCAGGGCAAAGCTATAATTTAAACACACAGGAGTCACAGTCTCCTAACTGAAGGTCAGGTAGGAGAAAAGGTTGGGCTCCCAGGACTGGCATCGCCCATTACTGCACTTGCTGTTCCAAGAACAATCACACGCAGATCACCCTGTACACCACTGTATGCCTTATGCGAGCGCTTCCATTGTGGTTTCACATGCATCTACACATTAATTCCTTTGGCTCCTAAGACTAAAGAGTATTTGAATATGAAACACCCCCCCCCCCGCCCCTTTTTTCAATCACCATGTGCAATTATGTATTTTGAATAATTTTTATATATTCAATAATGTACAGTATTAGGTAAAGAGTAATAGAGGTTGCATATAATTTACTATAATATACAGAAAACAGTATTTGCTACATAAAGCCATTTACTTCACAAATAATTTCAAAGCTCTTGTACACACAGGGTCAATTGAACTGTGACAGTGTTAATTCAACTCTTAACAGATAACATTTGGTTCCACTCTGGAATGTGGGACCAATTATTACGTGTTAAGAGATGAATTAACACTGGACATTTCATGGTGTACTGCCCTTTACTTGGGAAGGTTATCAGTCTTCTGAGACTGCTTAATTTAAGAGGAATTTGGATTAAACGTGAATCTGAATGTTTACAAAAGGCCAGGTTTTTGTAAAATAGTGAACATTTGAACACTGGAGTACTGGAACTATGTACCTCCTCTCGAGGTTTTTCATCCTTCATCTTCTTCCTGGTCATGTGACCACGAAAGCTGGCCTGGATTTTGGCTGCTGCCTTGTTGGCCTCAGGGTCGTCCAGGGGAATATCCATGATATCCTCATCCTGCTGTTGGGTGCGTTGTTCCTGGAATTTCACCCCCCCCCCCCCCCCCCAAAAAAAAAGAAATACAAAAACAAAAAACATGGAAATGTAAGAACGGCTCATACAGATTATATGCAGCTCCATTAAAAGTGTGTCATTCTCATCAGTACAGCAATACCATGTGCAATATTCCCACTTGTCCCCTGTTGGATATATGTGCTTCATGGTGAATGTGCCTTCAGGAAATTTTTGCCACTCCAAAGACTCCCTGCTGTTGTCATGGCAATAACTTAGCAACAGTGTTCCAAAGGCATTATCCTCTGACTGACAAAAATCACAGTGGATGAGACTGTAGAGTTTACATCATCTGCAGGTGTTTATACTATTACAAAATCACAGATTAACTTTCAGCCAAAATTACATATGGCAAAAAATAATGCTGGTTACATGTTTATCTGTATGTTTGAATACCATCTAACATTATCTAATGAAGTGTTGTCAGCACAGTGGGGAAAAAAGAATGATGATATAATATTTTTTTGCACTGGCATTGAAAAGGATAAAGCATATCACTAAACGCTTGGTCCTTGCATGCTGTTCAACTGATACAGCAAACCTTTTGCCCATGTGAAAACTGAGGCAGGTCAGACAGCTGAAAGACTGCTTGACAACAGCCTTCCGAGCCTTGTCCTAATATTAACCAATCAGGGGGTGCGTGTATGCACTTTCTGGTGCTTTTATTATATCCTGACACCTCCAACAATAACAAGTTTAAAAATAAAAATAAAAATCTCACATTCCCACACTGACATCTACTGTCCATCCCTGCCCTGGGTGGGTAAGTTACCCCAACTGTCCTCAAATGACCCCCCCAGCCCCAGCTCCCCCCCACCCCCCACCACCACCATACACACAGAAGTAATTTTTATACTGTGCAGCTTCTCTAGTAATGTCAGTGTTCTCTCTGTCTGGCGATGGACAGCAGCCACGCCCCATCCCCACCCTCATCCGCCCCCCTGCCGAGTTTCCATTCTGCTCCTGTTCCTCCCACTGCTGGGGAGGCTTAATTACAGTGGGACCAGAGCTGAAAGCACGGCGGGGCCAGGGAGGGCAGCCGGCTGGCGGCGGAGGAAGTGAACGTCTCCCCCGAGGGCCCCAAAACTGCGCTGTTGTGAAACAGGAGGGCCCCACTGGCAGGCCCCTGGGAAATGCACAAGAGGAGGCACGGCGCTTGCTTTTAAAGTGATGACAGCCCTAAACCAGTTCTGATATGATGCGATCAGTTCTGGCCCTTCCCAGCTTACATAAGTGGCGCCCAATCGGCTGCCAGTTCATTTTCCACTTCACTGTGTCTAGATGTGATTTAATGGTTTAATGTGATTTAAAACAGCGTTTTGTTGTATTGTGGGTTGTATTTTTTTTGTCATGAGGGCACTTCAAGAGTGATCTTTATTTGAATTTGTAGGGCTGGTAAACGTGCATGAAATGATGAAAAATGGGTTCAAGTTCATCACCACTGAACTAGCCACACAGTTTTTGACATTTGCAGACCCATTTCCCTCTCTTCAAATTATTTACAAACATCTGCCTCTAATAAGAAAATACATATGAAACAATAGCCATCCTTTATATAAAGCTCTCATCTAAAGAGCTCCAAGTCGGGAACATCGGAAAATTAGAAACAACTAAATCATTGGTTAGTTTGGTTATCAGCCTGATGTACAGGGCCATGCCACTGGTCCATTGTTATGCACAACATGAATAACACGCTATTTGCAGTCATGGGGGAACTGACAACCACCTCCTGGTGCTGGGATAGACACCATACTTGCTGTAATGTTCTTAAACCTGTGATTTGCTGCACTGCTCTTGTCCAATCATCAAGCTATGGCAAAAGTTCAAGTAAGCCAAGTGCCATCACTTGGGAAGGTGCTAATGACCATCTGCCACACACTAGGATCAAAATTCTTCTGTATATTTCACACTCATAATTATCAGTTTTTTTTTTTTTTGAAAGTTTTGAGAAATCCCCTCCCAAGTGCTGAGCTTCAGGCCCACACATCAAGGCAATGAGAAGTATCCAACAGCTATGTTCATTCCAGCCAAATATAAAATTAGTCTGCAGAAACCAGCTTCTTAAAACCAGGCTCTTTGTTATCAAAGCTCCAGCTATGTGAGAATCCACCAGATTCAGCAACATACAATTCACCATAAAAACTCTATATTTTAGATTCAGATAGATGCAGATTCGGATTCTATTACATTCCATTAATATTTTTGTTTATGTGCATGGAAATATTCCATTCAATATTTCTGTTGATGTGCATGGCACAAATCTCAAAACAAAGGCTACTTTACTCATCAAACTGAACAGGTGAGTGTGCTTTTGTCAAGTGCCTGTATTCTGCGGTAAACTCCATGACAGCAAAAAGCAATCACCTTACTGTCAATTTACATTTTGACAGTAAGGAAATGTGACTTGTGAAATGTGACAATAACTATAACAAAATAATCCATAGTTATATTACCAAGACCATATGTAATGCAACTTTTACATATTTAGATTATTTTCAATTCTCCTTTTTTGGCTAAATGTTTAATGGTCCATACAATGTATTTAAAATGAGGCATAGGCTATTCCTTTTTTGGGTGTTAAGAACACAGAATTTTTTGCCCCGTTCATTCCCATTTGAAATTAATGGAAAGAATGCCGAACAGAGGTTTATGTAAACACAGACACAAACATGTCTGCAATAGCATGCACCACAGTTATTATATTTTGAATAAACAACTAAAACAAATCTGCGCAATCTTTTAAAATGCAATACGGGCACAAATCGCTTGTTCAGTTTTATCTGCGTGTGTGTTCTTTGTAAAAGACTCTTACGTGGGAGTGGTGCCGCCCACATTTTAAGCAGGCATTCATTATTTCCCTTTGCTCCTATCCAATTTACTGTCCATCTTCCTATATGCGAAGAGTGTATTTCACCCTGGTTTAAAAACGATCTTTTCATTTCTGAAAACAATGCTTATATGACTGAGATAGATTTAATCGAACTCTATACAGCTAAATAAATAGCTGGATATTTCAGCTGTTATAGTACGTTAATACAATAGCTATAGTGAAACAATCAACTTATATGCAAATCATGTCATATTCATCTTGATCTGCCAGGCTTTTCTTGTAGACTTTTTTTTTTTTTTTACCTTTCATGTCAACCACTTCATGCTGACGTAAACCACTTCAGTACAGACGTAAACCACTTCAGTACAGAATAGTGCCTATATTCTGTGATTCCAGTGCTACTTGTATTTTTGCGTTGGGTGATCCCAACTCCCAAGACAGGTGTAGGTGTATTAAGCCGTTGTGGCGCAGCCCGCTCTGTTGTAAAAGTTATTAAAATTGCGTTGATATTGGTGCGGGGGTGGTCAAGGCGCCTTCCCCTGGAACAGCGCGCAGATGGCACAAGACGCGCTCGAGAAGCAGCTGGTTCAGCCGCTCCTTACATGAGCGGCATTAAATCGCGGAAAACATCAGTCCATATACTTTTTAAAAAAAGATGAGGGGCACACCATTTCTCACAGTACAACGAAGCAACGAATACCCTGGCTTGTCCCCTATTTCATCGTACTATAGCATGTTCCTCTAGTTTCATCGCCCTCCAAAATATTTTGGAAAGCTTTCGCGAAGTATTCAAAGTAAGCCAATTGGTGTCTTTCGCGCCATTTACGCCTAATCTGAGTTTGTGAATGTTACATAAAATGCATAAGCAAAACAGCAACATAAAAAAATGAACGACCAAATCGTAAAGTTAAGATATTCTCGCGAATTTCTATCTTGCCGCAATACACAGACGAAAGTTAAACACCAGGCTGAAATAAACTAATAAAAACACATAAAATAAAAAGTGAACAAAAAATCAATATTGCAATTAAAAATAAGTAATCATTAAGTAATATTTGTTTCTTGTATATCTGTACTCACGTTGCGACAATCCATTCCAACGACACAATTCAAATCTCCTTTATGAAATAGGCTTTCTTGGTGATTGCGTTTTCTATAACCAGGTGTAGCTTCCCTTCTTCTCTCTCTCTCTCTCTCTCTCTCTCTCTCTCTCTCTCTCTCTCTCGCGCGCGCGCGCTGTCGCTTTCTTACAAACTCGAAATGCTGCGTAGATGGAGTAATTATATATAACGTGGCAACTGCTTTAATTAACGAAGATCTATCAAATTGCTTGTCAGTAACGAGCTGAATCTGTATTGGAATGGCATTTAGCGCGCCATAATACAATTGTGTTAATCTAATTTGGCTGTTACTTTCTCAGATCTGCATTCAACAATTGGATATATATATATACATATATATATATATATGACTGCATTTCTACTAAAATCCCGCCCTTAAGGGCGAATTCAACCCGTTAATTTTGAATAATTTTGCTATAATTTTGTTTAGGATGTTTTTGTGAAACTTGAAGTTACCACAGCATGTGATTACATGTAAAAATTTAACAAAAAGTTTGCACACTTATTCTACTTTGAAAATATCGTGCATTATTCACAGCTGCTTAAGCATTTAGAATTCCTCAAGCAATGTCCACTGTTCTGCAATCTGAAAATAAGCTCCAGGCAAGTGATGCATTCGTTGGTGATATATAATAGCCTAGTGATTTTCAGTTACAATGATTCCTCTCATTCTGTTGGAGTCATCGCACCTGGGAGTGAACTTGGTCAAGTTGAGGTAGAAGTGACTTTTAGCCTCTTGAGATTTTGATTGTGGAATATGGGGTGTGTATTCCCCGCTATAGGCTAGACTACTTCGCATTAACTGTTTTTTAATCTGATATGATAGCTCTGACAACATCAGATAAAATGAATTAAAATCTAATTATGAAATACAGCATCCAAATACACCTTGCCCCAGATAGAACAGAAGCAGGGCAACTCTTATAGCAGTGGAGTACTCTTAAATAAGTAAAGAGTTTGGGAATGAGGGTGGAGGATCTCTTTGCTGTTGTCATTCCCATTACAGGTTTTTGGTGTTGAACAACAGAATCTTTTTCTCTTGAAAATATCTTCATGACAACAGTTTAAATAATATCACATACTGAAAAATGGACATCATTGAAAAATGTATTGCCTAGTAATGTGAGAAAACTGGAAATGATCAGTTTTATATACAGTATTACCAGGACACTGCAGTTAGTGCTGTTGCCTCACAAGAAAGAAGTTCCAGGTTCAAGTCCTGGCTGGCCCAGGTCCTCTCTCTCCTCATGTCGGTTTGTGTGGGTCCGTCTGGGTATTCCAGTTTCCTCCCACGGTTCAAAAACTTGTAGGTCAGGCAAACTGGAGATGTTACATTGGCCATGAGCGTGTGTGCATGTTCATGCCCTGTCCAGGAGTTGTTCCTGTCTTGTGCCCAGTGCATGCTGGGACAGATATTATAGGTAGTGGATGGATGGATGGATGGATAATATGTGATTTAAACATACACAAAATCAGTATGCACTGCAGACAGAGAGTGATAAGTGTAATTAACACCTATACGAGATCATAACATGTCTACTCAATTTTAACTGAAATCTGAAATTACTTGTCCGTTCAATGCAGTGAAAGAATGTGTGCTGCTCTGCCACCTAGTGTATGCATACTGGCATGTGCTGGGGAGAAAAATTGCACGCCTGATTGAATTAATTCATATGCTATTGTAAAGATGATCATTTCCATCTCTCAGATATGGAGTGGGCGTATGACCGTCTGCCCCTGGCTGCTGGTCTGGCCTCAGTGTGCTGAGTAAAATCTAGCTGGAATCTCTTTCTGTTCATCTGTCTGTCTGCGCCTCTCTGCAGAGGCTCTGTGCATCCCTCTCTTCGCTGTGTTGTGCACCTCCAGCCAATCTGGCAGACCAATCGTACACCAGTCATATTAACCAACCCAGCCATGACTGACTGACACCTGACCCTTTTTTCCACTTCCCATCACTCAGCCTTTCCGTCACCATGGTGACCGCCTCCACATCTCTGCCATCATTCCTCCCTCTCTCCCACTGCCGTACCACTCATTCTCTCTCATTGTCTGTATATCTCTTAAATCAACAGATCTGGTGAAAATGAGAAGAGGAGCTGTCCCCTCAGATAATATTTAATCTCATACCATTATAGGAATTTGTATCATAACCCACACCACTGACTTGAAATGTAGCCCACTGTGAAGCAATTCAGCAACCTTTTGAAAAGTTTGGAAAGTGAGATGGAAAGCATTGCTTTTTGATTTTGTCAGCTTTAACAGTCCCTTGCCTATGTTTGAGTTCAAATTCATAATTATAAATACTAGCAGTGTAATATTGAATGTGTGCATTTGAGAAGTGGTGGATGGCTTTACACAAGAATCAATTCCAGGAAAAATTAGTGCAGAACATAATTGCCCCCTGCTGCCTGCCTCTAATTATTTTCCACACTCTCCTGTCATCTTTCTCTCAACTGCCTCACTCTTTCCCTCAGTTTAGTCTTCTCTCCTTACTTCTTTCTCTTCTTGCCTTCCTGACTCAGTTGCTTTTTTATGTCTTCACTCTCAAGCTATATCACCTCTGGAGACTCCCACACAGATTGCATGATTTCTCTCCTGTGAAAGTTTTTTTCAAGGCAATTATGAAAAAGAAGCACCAACAACATGAAACATTATTGCATGTGATGTACTGAAAAATAGGTGCATTTCTGCCTCCCATTTCAATGATTGGCCACGTAGGTCACTTTCCTTTGTCTTCAAACACAAGAGTCCAATGAAATGTTATGCACCTTATATTCTAAAAGGCTTTAATACTTGTACATAATACATGTTGTTTGTTACAGCTGGTCCAGAGGGTTGGCTGTGTACTTTTTTAAAATACATTTTTAAGAGTGCCTTTTGATTAAACAGCAATCTGGATTATGCATTACCTACGGAAGCAAGCATATTCTCCTTGTTCTCAGCCAAAGATCAACATTGTTAGGAAATGTAGTTCTATTAATATAAGATGACTATATATTGGATGTAAAAAAGAGGACAGGGTTTGGCAGCAGGTGTTATGAACATAATATTAGGCTGTTTGTTTATATACAGCATATAGAATGACCAGAACCTAATTGGATATTTTTAGGAGTTTAGAAATCCCACACATGAATTTCTTCAGTCCGATAAGACAGATTCCATCGTATACTAACAGAAGAATCTATTTATTTGAGCCACATTAAATGTTGAAAGCTTGTTGACATCATAGAATGCCGGGCCTAAGGAAATGCAAAAAGCCCTCCCCAGGAGGATTGCATACTGGGAGAATGGTAAAGGCACAGCTGGCATCTCCTTATAAGTCATTAATAAAGCATTAACGAAAAAAAACGGTCCCTTTTCTCTACTGTTTAGATAATCCTGTGCTAGTATCATCAAAACAAAAATACAGAAAATAATTAGCCTCTTGAATTATATGCCAAAGCATGTGAATATCACACAGGTATTCCAGTGTAACATGATGTTAAATTTACAGTGAAAAGTAACTATTTAATTATAGAATACATTTTATCCCGCTCAGAATACATTATAAACATTTGTTTGTACTATAAATAATAATAGAATATATATATATATATATATATATATATATATATATATATATATTTAATTTATATTTTTAACATACATATAAGTTATACAAACAATGTTGAGATATCATGAAGGGTGTAAATAGAAGGGAGCATATGAGAGGACCTAAACAAAAAGGAAATGGCTCCATCTGCTGTTCCTTCCCTGGCTGACTAATGAGTCATAAGTGACCCGTGGACACACACTCACCTTGAAGCCACTCAGTCTTATTGCACTTTGCTTAGGTTCTGCAGCGAGGCAATATGTTGAGGCAACTTATGAGAGTCGGCCAATGTTTGACTGTGAGGTTTTGTGGTTTATGTAAACAACAAAAACCTTTTGGAGGAGCAACTCTCAGTAGTAATATATATATATATGTGTGACCAAAAGTGTCTGGACACTTCTTGGTCTGCAGCTGTTTTTCATGGTTTGGGCTTGGGGAAAATATTAATGCTGCAGCATACAATGACATTCTGTATGATTCTGTGCTTCCCTAACAATATGAGGAAGGCCCTTTCCTGTTTCTGCATGACAATGCCACTGGGCACACAGCGAGGTCTATATAGAAATGGTTTTGCAGAGAATGGTATGGAAGATCATGACTGGCCTGCACAGGGCCCTGACCTCAACCCCATCCAACACCTTTGGGATCAAGTGGAAAGCCAACTGCAAGCCAGACCTAATCACCCAATTAGTGCCAGACCTCACTAATGCTCTTCTGGCTGAATGGAAGCAAATCCCTGCTTAATATTAATTTTGGATGTGAGATGTCCACATACTTTTGGCTATGTAATGCATATATATACACACAAACACAAATAGCTTGACCATTTATTTTGTGATAGGTGAACACAGTAACACTGTGTGATGAAAAACACATTTAACAATTTTTCTGCAATTTTGAATCGTTTACTGCCAAAGAAAAGAAAAACGAGATGTTTTGCTGAACAATCTTGAAAATATAGCACACATAACGTATTTAGCTTTCTTTTATCTGAAGCACAATCCTCATTGTTTATTCACAAATTTTTAAAAAGTATTCACGGACCACTCAACAGTCTGATTCTGTAACTGGGATTCTTATTTCATACACAGTTTGCAACAACATGGACCATCAGGGGAACCAATACAATGCATGAATATACATAAATTTCGTCTAAACCCATTACTTTCTCCAGTACCCAGCAGGGCTATCCATTTTTAATGCAGTGCTTATATTAGCTAGGCGCAGGTGCAGCATCATCGCGCGTTTTCGAGGGGGAACCAAAAGCAATTTCTAATTCCAAACAAATTCCACCCTGGTGATCTTGCCTTCACATTATCCCAAGAAGCATGCAGACAGAGCCCAGCCAAACAGAAAAAGAGCTCCTCCTTTATTACCTTTGGGGAGAGAACAGGTGTAAAACAGTTAGCTTCTTTATTACCACATTCTTTAGCAGGAGGCACAGCCTATGTGGAAAACTGCCCACACACACACACACACACACACAGATTCAAGGTTAAATTATATATATATTTGCTGTGTAACACGTTTGGAGGCCACTGTCTAATTGCTGTAATGCTTTGCCATCTACATGATGCAAATGTTTTGAGGGAAAAAAAAACAAAAACATTTGTCAGGCAGTCTATAACCCTGTTCCTTTCTGACTGTGTTTGTTGGCTGGAAATTTACCTGAATGATTCCCATTGGCTTTTGGAGACTCAGTGAATGACTCTACAGAAAGAGAGGCATTGTGTTCAGTTATACTTCCTGTGAGAGGCATTCAGTCTAATCTCTATGATGCCCTGTCCGTAACTTTGAATAAAAGATAAGTGAAGGGCAAACGGCAAGCTTGATACTGCATTTCAGCAATGAGACACGCGAGGGCAAATGTCTGACAAGATCTGAGGGAGGCATGGTGTCACTTACTCGGTCTGAGACTGAGCTCAGCGTCGAAGTCAGAGAACTCATGCCGCTTGCTGACCGAGCAAACATGGGACCCCAGGTCAGCCACCGCGACCTCCTCGATGATCAGTGTTATCTGCCCCGGAGCATAGTCCAGCGAGTACCCTGGTGTGCAGTTTCGGAAAGACTTGTGCTTGATGTAGTGGCACATCACCTGGTTTTCCGGACCCCTCCACTGCACCGACATTTCGGCGATTGCACCTTGGTCCTCATACGTGTACCTGCAGGGGATTTCAGCTCTCGAGCCTGGGGTTATCAGCACCTTCACTGGGTTGCCACCATCTGGGACATTAACACAAAGAGAGCGCAATTCAGCCAGACACACAGTGAGACAGTGCTCAAAGATTAATCTGGGTCTGCACAGTAGTACAGTGCTAAGAGAAGCAGTCACATAATCTAAAGGTTAGTCAGTTAGGTCAGTGTAACTATACATTTATTAAGGTTTCAAATGATTTACAGACAAGCTTTCTAGAAAACACAGTTAAATACATTCTGGCTGACCTGATTAAATTATGTCACATCATTCGTTCATTCAGGTAAAGAGACTTACCACACATGAAAAAAGAACACAACAGAAGCATCAAAAAAAAAAATCTTTTCATATTCAACTGCATTCCCCTTTCATGAAAAAAACATTACATAGCTAAGCTGGTATGATAGATGCGGTACGCTTAAGTTCACATAGCTTCAATACATGAGCTACGGTGAAAGCTAGAAGCCGTTTGGTATTGTTGTGGAGAAGTGAAGCACTTCAGCAAACATTCAGCAGCTGCATAAAGATCCACCCTTCATCGCTCATGTGTTGAAGAACTTGTCCAGACTCATCGTGTATTGTTGTGCATCAGTGCTATGGTGACTCCCTCAGGAAGGTACCTACTTTCCTGTGCTTAGCCATAAAAAACAGAAACAGTCCTTGTGCTACTCTTTCTAATCTCACATTGGGAGAAGGGAGAATGCAAATACACTTGGCCTATGTCCCTGAGCATCAACTCACAGCTATCTAACAATGCTTCATGTCCAATGAATATCTCAAAGCATATTCAAAACATTCTTTAAACGTTTAAAACCGTTGGTAGTCATGTGTTACAAGTACTCCGCTACATACAGATCTGAGTAGATTTTGAAAGGATTTGTATATTTCTGAGTGTTTTCTATAAACCATATTTTTATTTATTTATTCATTTATTTATCGTAGGAAAGATTTACTTTTGCTAATTGACGTGCCCTCTGGACCAAATTAAAGCACAATGCACTGAGGCACGGTGCCGTAAAAGGAACCGTCCATTGGATGAGATGTTAAACAGTGGTCTTCACTCACTGAGTCCATTAAAGATCCCATGGAAGTTTTTGAAAGACTCCCCTACTAAGAGTAGTATGGGTCAAACTCCTACAAAAACTCTCTCTCTGCATTTAGCTACTTAATCAGCCTGACTGACTACATACTGCCTTATACCCCTACCCATTGTTATTCCCTGGGTCTTCATCACAGAAGAGAATTGAATTCACAGCAGTCTTACCTAGTTAAATAAAGGTTAAATAAACACATCCCCATTCACTAACACTATTGTTCTTGCAGTTCCATATGCTGGCACTGCTGTTAGTCCATTCACGGAAGCATGCCAGTAAATTGTTGTTATATAATTTGCTTAGAATTAATGACTCTTCTGAGTAAACATTAATTTAGCATATTAACTAGCTATGTTGCTAGGTAATTCACTCTCAATTAGCAGTAGTGAAAAGTTCTAATTAACACTTCAGTGTGAGTTATTCATACGGTGTCATATTGGTATTATTTTTAGAAATATTCATTTGAATACGTGTGATTCTAGAAGAGGTTTCTTAAGTTGAATTAAGTCTTTGTCGACTGTATTTTGACTTTTTAAAAACAATCTT
Source organism: Anguilla anguilla (assembly GCF_013347855.1). Taxonomy (NCBI): domain Eukaryota; kingdom Metazoa; phylum Chordata; class Actinopteri; order Anguilliformes; family Anguillidae; genus Anguilla; species Anguilla anguilla. Next base: position 20,278,367 of record NC_049209.1, read on the forward strand.
GTATGTGAAGATGTAAGATTTAATCCTGTCTGTTATGCTGAATGTAAGAATGTTCAGTGAATACAAATGAAATCTGCTTAGGGTTTAAAAGAAAGAATCAAGTTGATACAACAATTGACAGTGTCTCCAGGATGCCTTTCAATCTGGATCTGAGGACGGAGTGTGGCACAGTGGGTAAGGAACTGCGCTTGTAACCGAAAGGTTGCAGGTTCGATTCCCGGGTAAGGACACTGCCGTTGTACCCTTGAGCAAGGTACTTAACCTGCATTGCTTCAGTATATATCCAGCTGTATAAATGGATAAAATGTAAAGTGCTATGTAAAAAGTTGTGTAAGTCGCCCTGGATAAGAGCGTCTGCTAAATGCCTGTAATGTAATGTAATGTAATGGATAGGGGACCCTGGATCAGAAAAGGTTGAAAACCTGTGCCTTGCTGAAAAAATACCATCACTACCATATGTGTCCACTAGATGGGGGAATTACATTGTATTTGAATTTGATTCACATCCCAATCACTCTTTTCGTTATTGTGAAATGCTTTCTGTTCATCCTACTGTTGAGCCATACATAAGCATGTGATGTCTGTGGTTAGTTTTATGTCACTCAGCAATTTCATGTGTACCTTGTGGGAGGTAATTGGGCCATTACAGGGCATAAAGTACTCCTTAAGAGATTAACAAGCGCAAATCTGCAATAGCTGCGACCGCACATGCGCATGCATCCATGTGTGCATGCATCCTTGCACACACCCTCACACAAACACATGACCTCTTCTTTGGTTCATGACCAACCTTTCCACAAAATCTTGTGAAAATCTGTGAATCCATTCGGGGGTTATGTGCCTTTTTGTCATAGGCCACGCCCATCGCCATGCCCCCTCACACACCCTCACACAAACACGTGACCTCTTATTTGGCTCATGACCAACCTTTCCACAAAATCTTGTGCAAATCTATGAATCCATATGGGAGTTATGCGCCTTTTTGTGATAGGCCACGCCCATCGCCACGCCCCCTCTTGGTCAATCGGCCTGAAAGTTACTTAGCTGTGCCTTCCGGTCATGACCAACGTCCATACAAAAATTTCAGCCTCCTGGAGCAAACACTGTGGCCGATACACTTTTTGTGTACCAACCGACCAACCGACCAACCGACCAACCGACCGACCGACCGACCGACATACAGAGCTAGCTGCCGGTCGCAGCTAAAAATGCTCCAAACATTCTTGAGCATTTATAAATCAGTATCGTTATTTCAATAGACACAGTCTGTGCCTGTGCCTTGGGTGAGTCCAAACATATACCCAGTTAATTTCCTGAAGCATTACCATTTGACTTTAAATGAGGCTCCTCTGCATGTTAAATTATACCCTTTGGGTAAAGTGCGAGTGGATTCTGTGCATCAGATAAATAGCACTGCTTGGAATGCTGTGGTAATACGCTACTGCTATAAACTCAGTTCTGTCCGTGATAATATACTGCCCCTATACCAACTTCCGCCAAACTGAATTAGTGACACTGAAAAATCTGCTTTTTTGCAAACCTTGCTTTATGTCATATGATCTTCTGGCTTTCTCTTGCAGATTGACATCACCTAGCTTCAACGCTTCACTGTTAATAAAGACAAAGCCACTTACAGAGTGTGCAGTTACACATAACACTTACGTAGAACTGCATATTCACTGAAGATATTCAACAGTTTTGAACAATGGTAACCCATGACAGCAACAGTAACAACCCACTGGGGTAATCAAAACTGCAACCCTCTGGTTGCTACGACAGAACCCATGGTAATGGGCAGCCTTTGGAACACTCTGTTCCAAAGGCAAAGTCAGTTGGCGTGGTGTGTGGGCACACTGGGTTCGGCAAGTGAATATTTGCGGGAACAGATGTATAGAGAGCACAGCACAAAGCATGTGGCACACCTGGAAACAGAGCTGGGTTATACTGAATATATTATCAGTGGGTGTGGTGCAGCTGCATTTATTAATAGCAAATGACCACTTCTGAATCCATTTGAGAGCCAAGCATGACCAATCAGATTAAAGAGCCAATGTGTAAACTGACTTGGTACACATTTCACCATCTCCATTCTTCGCATCTCAACTGAAATTAATATGTAAGGTATAAAAACCATTACAAGTATAAAAGTTCAACATTTTAACATTAATCTGAATGTGCATAGGAAAGTGGCCTGCTGACTCTAAAGGGGGGTATCTTTTTTATAAAGGGCCATCATGTAGTTTGCTTCTCCACATTCAGCACATATAGCTTATATAATATTTGGTAAAAATACTTTTTTTTAAATTTCTTTTTGTGCTCAACAATTTTAAATTCATTAAACAATTAGTTTATTAGTCATTAAACAATTCACATATGGTTATAGTGCATATTCCCAGCTTTTATTGAAGTGAGTTTTTGTAGATTTTGGTTTCACCTTTCAGAAATTACAACACTTTGTATACATACCTGCCCTGCCCCACGGGTGCCATGGTTTGGGCATGTATGGCTGCCACAGGTACTGGCTCACTGATGATGTAACTGTGTCGTGTCTAGGAACATTTTCCTACAACTGCTGATAGCAAAAGCAATTCCAAAGTGTATAGAAATGTCTTATCTGCTCAAGTTCGAGCAAGTACCTCCACACTCATTGGAATGTGCTTCATCCTACAGCAAGACAATGATCCCAAACATAATGCTACAGCAAGAGAACAGACTTCTAGCAGTCATTGCATGCAAAAGATATGTGACAAAACACTAAACATGACTACTTTAATTTACATAACATTGATATGTTCGAAACATTATGGTGTATAAAAATACCCCGTTATAAAAGCTGAGAAAGTGAACTTTATCCACTTTTTTGAGTGAATTGTTTGATTACAAATCTAAAATTGTGCAGGACAGAGCCAAATACAAAAAAAATGTACATTATGGAATTTTATGGAACTCACTATATATGTACTAAGAACAGAATAAGATCTTCTGGGGATGGCTGAATTTGCAGGCATTCATTCAACATTTTACTCAAATCTCACAAAATCTTACAGTATACATGGCAGCTGGTCAAAGGGATTTTATGTGATGAAGAGAACCATCGATTGCTGGTAGACAGGCTGTGGCTGTCTGTACCCAGCTGCAAATGGACTTAATTGATTTCATTTCCTCAGTCTCCCATCTGCATCCACGCAGTGTCTCTGCAACAGATTCCTCTGTCTGACCAGTAATTCAATACAACCATCTGCAGAGTTTCATTCAGTTTCTGTGAGACAGTCATGACTATCCGCGTTCTCATCGTACCTGGCCAGCCACATTTAGCAAGATGGCATTAGGGTCCAGCATGTTCAGACCAGTCCAGCCCCATGTTTATTTTTTAATTAAATAAACCATTTAGTCTTTGTGCATCCTCATAGGGGTTAAAAACAGATTACTTATTTTATGATGCAACAAATAAACGTTTATTTTCAATTATAGCGTACTAAACAATGTATTTAGTCAGCAAGCCAATATAATTGTCCGTTGACAGTGACTGAGATACATTTCAAGGTCTGTAAGCTGCCAGACTAAGGGGGAAATAAGGAAATTGTCAGCTAAATTGTTTTGGAATTTAACAGAAAAACAGATGGTAGCATTATTCTTTCTATATGTGCGAATCTCACTGTCTGACCCCTGTGAGCAATGATCACATCAAATTAAATCAGGGACAGTGCTCTAATTGTGCTGTGGGGAGAGACTTTGGATCTAAGTCTTAATAAGATTATGTCTACAAGAAGCCTGATTCTGAAGCACAGCATGTATGTCAGTTCAGAATATTGTAGTTGCCTCAACACACCCAAACCCCCCCCCCCCCCCCCCCAAGCACAGTACTTTGTGTAGGGTTCAACGGGTTGCCACTACATTAACACACCCTCATCTGAATGTAATAATGTGAACAAACCTCTATGCTGTAGAAAACCCTAAATGACTTACTTTCCTCTTTACAGTACACTTTGTTTCATTACGTCATCACTGACTGCAGTATGCACATTTAAAATTTATATCCACATGTATTATCCCAAAAGTGAAGACAGCTCATGCGCTCCCATTGCACGAAAGAGGGGGGGAAATGATTGAAATAGTTATAGGCCTATCTCTAAAGGCCAGTTTAAAGTTAGGGGATGTTTGTTCATTGCCACCATCGATTATCACATTTGATATATGGTCACAGCCGCTTTTAGTTCATGCTTCATCGCTGAGACTTAAATTGCATTAAACTTAACCCCATTGCCCTATCAGTTGTCAAGCCAGTATTTGCCTGTGTATCCCACTATCCTGCCATTAACTTTTATCAGATGTTATTGGCTGATATAGTCAAATGTCCATGGGGATAATTATTGATTGTGGGACTGGAGCATTTGTGATGATACAAATGGCAGGAAAAAGAAGAAGGAAAACAAAAAATATCCTAAATTCGGGACTTTATTGTGTGGACACATGAAGTTGTATCTGAATCGTATTTGCGCATGAGGTCAGAAGGTACAGAAGTTAAGTGTTCTTAAGGACTGAGAGTCTGTTGTTTTCTTCATAAGTTTACTACAGGCCTGCCGTAGCATGACCGAAGGAAACAAAAATAGTCGATAAGGGAGTGGCTAGAACGCGTGCGCGCATTCGAGGGATTTGTTCTGTGGACTGTTAAATGTCCATTACTCATGAAAGCAGTGCAGGTACAAGAAGTGGCAGACGTCTGGGGATTCCTCACTTGTTGAAGCTGAAGCTATAATTACAGGAAAAGTTTGCAATTTTGTTTGACCTAAGCGCTTCGACAACGTGAATTCAATTTTGTGTTGAATATTTTTACGTTTCTGGATCAATAAATCAATACCTGATATTTTTGGGCGTTACGGGTGATTGGGAGCATTTCCATTTTTTTTTCCGTGTGTAAATTTCCAACAATGGAACTTATATTTTCCATGGAAATGGCATATGTACCCCTGGACGCAGATGGCAGCTACCTATAAAGGGTTCTATTAAAAAGGGTTGGATAATTTTACGTAATAAGATTAATGAAGGGTGTGCCTTTTAGAATGATGTATCATGGATGTTCATTATAATATGTAAATCATTTAACAAAATATTTATTTCTTTTGTGCACAGTTAATGGAAATATCGATTTGTCTTTAATCTTTTGATTTAAAGCTTTAAAACTGCGATGCACTGCTAGGTCTGAAAAATAGTCTACGTCTCTGTATCTTCAGAATACTAAATTTTAGTATTGGCACAAGGACCGCTGTGTTGTGTGATTTAAAATTGAAGCCACCGAGGAAACTTTTTCAGCCTTCCCCCCCCCTTAAAAAAAAAAAACATAAAATATGACGCCAGCAGTGACGCTTGTCTTTCAGTCTCTACCCCTGCTGATTCTCATAGGTAAGTACATAAAAATATGATTGTTGCTTAAAATGTGTAACGAGCTCGCAGATGATTCTCATTACTTTGGGGTTGTATCTGCATCATGCTTGCGCAATGCATTACTGTAAATATATAGCCAAGTACATTGTATTTCACACTCGCGCTCACATCGAGCTATACATTTAAAATGATTTCTTCGGTTTGACTTGTGTGTCATTTGTTTAGCAAAGTCTCTTGACCACATGGTCACGGTCCCAAATGAATCGTTTGGAACACAACCAAAACAATATATGAAAGAAACTATAAACAGATAATCACCAGCCATGTTAAAGAGCCTAGTCAGGCAGAAGTGACAGTTTTATGCGAAAGGTTATTTTGTAGTCTAGTTGTTCCAATGACCTTCGATATGCGCTTAATTGTAGGCTTACGTCGCTTTGGATAAAAGCGTCCGCCAAATCAATGTAATGTAATGTAATGTAATGTAATGCTAAATATTTCCAACAAGTTCAAAATCAATTTGATAAACCTGTTCTGGCATATTCCAGCGTCATCCATCCTTGTCCTCTACTATGTGATGTGTTGTAGCTATAGAAATACGGAACATAACAAGTAAATCACATGTAGCCTACAAATAAATATTTCCCAATCCTCGTCCTAGAGTCACAATTTATGCGTAGATTTTTAAAAATTATTTTTGCCTTAATCATGGACAGATTTGTTTCAGCTATTAAGTGAATGCTGGTCAAGATTGTGCGTTGTATTCCCGTTTCAGTAGGTTTCTGTTGGTCCTTTGTGAAGTTACATTCAGGAAAGATCTGCACTCAACAATTTTAGTTAACATAAAGCTCATCAGATCCTCTGTGACCCTCTGGCCCTTTATCAAATACAGTTACATCGTTCAGTTGAAACATCTTTTGACTAATTATTTATTTAACCATCTTATGGCCAAGTACAATTGGTACAGCAGCTAATTAAGACAATAAAACAAACATTTACATATCCATTCAGTGACCAGCTATTAATAAATAGATTGATTTAACACAATTAATTGTCTTATCTGTATTGCCTATTTTACCACAGCACTAACAACACATTTGCTGTTTAAAAAGCTTTACAGCAGCAGCCTCGATAAGTAAAACCAAGATAATCTCAGCCCAGCCTAATTCGTTAGACACAGTGGGGTAACAACCCAGTGCCTGGACAGGAAATGGCCTTACCCTGTGCATTGCTCTGTTTACAGTCCCAGTCATGCAGCAGGTGTGTGTAGAGGTGGATTCAGAGACAGAGGCGGTCAAGGACCAATCAATAAGGCTTACGTGCATCTCTTGTCAGAAGAGGGCAGAGATCACCATGGAGTCACAGGTCAACTGGTACTACATCAACAAGGACAAAAGTGGCATACATGTGGGTTTCGATAGCGCCTTATTTATGCATCGCAGACAGTGTTAAGTCATAGTTTTGCCAAATGATACAATCTAAATTCAGTCAAGTTATTGTGCTACCTTTTTTCTGAAACTCATTGTTTCAAGTAAATCAAATATTTTCTGAAACTCGTTGTTACAAGTGAATTAAAGGAGGTGAGTAATCTTAATCAGGAGGTGCAGATCTGATTTTAATGTTAACTATAGCATGTGAACATCCAAACACTGATGTAGTTCATAATATGACATAAGGGGTCCTCCTTATGGTTGCCATGGCGTGCAAACATGGTTGTTTGTATGAGTGTGCATGTGTGTGTCACCCACCACCAGATCTTGCAGTATGTTGACGGACCACTGTATCTGGAAGGACGCTGGAAGGACCGACTGCTGTGGAATGGAAGCAGCAACATGCAAGACCTATCCGTCTTAATCATCAATGTCACACTGAACGACACCGGCACCTACAAGTGTGAGGTCATCCGGAGGATGCCTAACATGCCGGCCTTTCGTGTCACTAAGTTCATCCACCTGGTGGTGAGAGAGGAAGGTCAGACTAGACCCAATGAAAAGGCCTCCAGTGGGGTGTCTTATTAAAGCATTCATTCTCAGAACAGTGTTGTGATGTGCTTTGGGTTTGAATCTTGACTGAGCCAGGGCTAGCTGTGCTCAACAGCCGGACTGTAGCCTTGCCCTGGGAGGAAGGGTTTAAGTAAACAGGTCGATCCATAACGGAGTGTCCGCCTGCTTTTAACTGTGCATGACATGAAGTCCTTCCGCACCATCGCAGCTCAGCTCAGCTGGTGGACTGCAGAGCTGCATCATAGAGTAACAACAGCTGGCAGCATAAATTTCAGAATGCGGAATTACTGAAAGATGTTGCAACAATGTAATGGCACTTAAATCAGTAAAAAAATAAAAATCTGGGATAAAGTAGCCTTGAAAAGTTTGGTTATATTGAGACCGTATATATTGATTGAAACGTTAATTCAAAAATAAAACACCGACTTTTAAAAATATTGCATCTGGAGATGAAATCATTGCACACTTTTTTTCGCAAGCTTAAGTCATGTTTAACTTCAGCTTCTATTTGGCAGCCCTTCCCAACATCACAGCCTTCTATTCCGAGATCATGATGTATGTCGTGCTGACTCTAATGAGCGTCTGGCTGCTTTTGGCGGTGGTGTTCTGCTTCAGGAAGATCGCCAGAGCTGAGGCCCGTGCTCAAGACAGTTCGTAAGTTTCCCATGTCCTGTTCGCAGACAGCAGGTATCTGTGCCAAAGGTTTAGGTATTTCCCGTACTGTTTTCAGCCTATCCTGTTTGCCTCCAGGAAACAATCAGTCAACAAATTACACTAACCAGTCACGTAATCAACCAATGAACTAGCCAAGCAATCAAGTAATAATCAATAAATTAATTGAAAATAAAAATGTAATAGTTGTGGTACCAGTCACAATGCATTTTTTGCTGCCATAATATAGCTCTGGTATGACATGACTGTGTGTTAACTGGGACAATGAGAACTGCTCAGTTATTGGTAAGTGGGGGGTGCAAAGGAACTGACGTTGCTTCCTGGCAAGGGCACTTTTGTATTTTAGAGTTGCTGTCACAAAAACATCCTTGTGTTTGTGGTGTATGAAAGACAATAATCATTACATTAGCAGGCATTATCCTGCACGCTGGGCATTTAGTGATCTAGTGGTGTTTAGTGATCTTTGGCTCCTTGGTGTCTGTGAAAGCCTTCTACATCTCCATTTGTTTATATTTACAAAGTATGGCCTTCACTGCTTGTGCTGATGCCCTTAATGGGCTGCACATGCGATACACACAAAATGCATTGCATTGAGTCATAACAACCTATTACACATTAAAAGGGTTATTTGAAGTACCACAGCACAAATGGATACTAAACAAATTAGGAGTAATGCATCCATTTTGTAGCACTGTGAGGGATGCATTAGTGCAGTTAAATCTTATCAATCATTTCATGAAAGAAATTCAATGGAAATATAAAAACATCAATCTATCAAACACATTTTAGTCAAGTACAAGTGGTAGATTGGGCAGTTTGTTGCTGTTCATGTAGATTTTTTTGTGTACAAATGTACAAATATCTAGCCTTACTGAATGACAGCTTTTGTTTTCTTGTTATGGTTGATTATCTGCTTCTGTTCTATTCTACTGCAGTGTTGTCTAGTACTATTTGTTATCAATACAGCTATTTGCATCTCTGTCAGATTCATGTGGTGTCTTGTTGCATTGCATGTAGGCACTGATGTCATATGTTTAGATGAGTTAAACTGCTTTTCAGCTCAGAGCTGGGTAGTTATCGTAATGAAAATATGTACCCAACTGAAATGATGTCTAAATGTGAAAAAAGGTTTTGCATTCAAAATTACATTTGTAAATAAAAATCAAGGATGGCAGCATAGCATAATGGTTAGGAAATTGGAATTGGAACTGAGGTGGGGTGAAGCCGTTGTACCAAACATGCTTAAATCTCAATTGTTTTAGTAAATACCCAGATTTAGAAATTGATGGCACATTGAAATATGAATTCTATAATATCCTCTGGATCAGAATGTGTAATTGATGTAATCTGATTTCTGGAACCCTAAAGAAAACATTTTACCCCTATTCACCCACAGGAATGACTGTCTGTCAATTCCTAGTGACAATAAAGATGATATGGCCACCACCATAGAAGATTAAGAATGGGTGTCTCATACAAAGAACAGTAAGTTATCTTTTCCTATTGATGCACTCCAGTGGTGGCTGGTGAGATGAAAATGGATGAATATACTCATGACCTGTTTGTGCGTACTTTATGCCCTGTTTTTTTTTTTTTTTTTTTTTTGATAGCCTTGTTTTTATATGACAAAATTATGCAGTATTCTTTTAATATCAAGATAAATATTATCTTTGTTCTCCAAATTTGTTCTCCCAAATTCAAGGACAATTGGCTACATACATTTCTAGCTACAAAAACTGATCTAAGATTTTGCCCTTGAAATGCTCATGGAAAAGCACCAACATTTTCACCAAACTAATGTTTCCTTACTATCTTTTATTGCAAATTCTGCTCAAAGTGCAGTATCCAGTTAATGGGCAGATGTCAATGGAAAGTATAGTCTTTCAAATTGATTTGTTTATTTTACTATACTGAACCCCATTTTATTTACCCCCATTTAAATTATCTGACATGACATGGAGAAAGAGGACACTGCCACATGACACAGTTCAGAGAAAGCTTTGGAATTACTTCCCAATGGATTATACAGACAATCTGGTTTGTTAATCTGAACAGATTGAGACCAATGATGAGTTTGAAGGTAAGATTGCTGTCTCCTCCATTTCAAGCTCACACAGCGCTACTGGTGTACTTTCAATCAATACCTTACCCCTCTCTACTCTCACTGTGTGTGTCGTCATGGCAAAGTGTACAATTCATAACCGATCTTGACATTTTTAATCTACTCTGCCATTTCTCCCCAAATGCTGTCATTCTCACATCTGTGTTCATCTACCTTAGTCTAACTCTCCTTATTTTGAATTCTATTCACCTGTCAGTAACACAATCAAAGCCCTGCCCGAGAGCAGTATATCAGATCGAGACTTGCCATAATTGGAAATGTCAGTACTGTTAGAATAAATGAAATGTCAGTGATTAAATCTGATCTCCTGTTCTTGTTACCTGTCACTGCTTGCTACCTTCATGGTTTCTTGCTCCTGTCTGCTGCATTTTGTTATAAAGATTTGTTTCTCATTTGATACTTCTGACCATTGATTTATATTTTCCATAGTTCAAACCTAAATCCAACTCCACTTAAATGAAGCGGACTGGAGGGAATAGCACTGCCAAACTGAACTTTCTGACAAAATGACACCAATATATTTGTTGGCAGGGGAAACTCTGGGTTGTGATCAGAGTTATAGATTGCTGGAAGATGTAATAATGTTTAAACATAATGGAAAATATCTTTCTGTTTCAGATGCGACTCCGGAGTCAGCCATTTCAAAAGGTAGAGCTAAAGGAAGACTTTAACAGAACCGTGTGATGGGAGTTACAACAGGGGGGTCAGGATTGAAATAAGCTTTCCATTTCTTTTCACGAGAAAGATTTGTGAAGCGCTCTTTCACTCTGGAGATTTGTGTCCTCATAATGGCTAAGATGAACTCATGTTGCTGTGCATTATTGCGATCTCACAATTGCAAAGATGGACTTGTTGTCTGCATGGACTCACAGAACTTGTGTTATGTGTCACTGTGGCCCCGCAATGGCTCCGGGGGAACTTGTGTGACATGTCGGTTGCAGCTTCAAACACCCTGTTTGGTCAATGTGTCATAGACATTGAAAGGCTTATTCAATTGTGTAGCCTTGTGCTTTGTCTTCCCTCACAGATAATGACAATGTGCATGCCAGTTATACTGAACAGGATCCTTATCGAATGAAAGCATTGACCCACCCACACATGAAATTATGAGCCGGGCACAAAGAGCTGTGTATGGAATATGCTGAAAACTGAACCTACCATTTGCAATGATGCGGTAAATTTGACAAATGAGAGTCAAATCTGGTTTAATCCACTTATGAATTTTCAAGGATAAATCAATTTACCTATTTGGTTGGACAAAAGTTGTCATTATAGAGTAAGGGAAATTTCTTCTCTCCCCACTTTGTGATTGCCAGTTATGCCTCTCACTCAATTTCAGTATTACATTTCAAGGTCCATTATTATGAAATTAAGTGAATTATCTAGCTGTTCATTGTTTTTTTTATCATTTATTGTGAAGCTTCACTGAAGAATTGTTTTTGATTAATTAGTTAATTTGAAGAATGTATGGTATCTGTAGGATGAATAGAACATTAGATAAACATGAAAAATTTCTTTAAAAAAAAATATGGACCAATTTTTTTTACAAAGTAATTCTGTGATGCTTCATATTTGGGAATACAGAAAGAGTTCATTGTTAGTGGTTTTGAAGTGTGCTTCAGTATGAATGCCATTCAGAATTAATAAACAGCTTTCTTATTGTGAATAAAAGTAATATTTGAGGTTTTTATTTTTCAGCAAGACATCAAGATTTTCCTTTTTAATTTGGGTGCTGAGCCAAATGATCATTCATAGCTGTTTATGGGATCAAGCCAATTCCTTGTAAAAGAACATATACTTATCCTTTTGTATTTTATTGAGATCTTATTATGGTGACAGTAGCACAAAAACGTGCCTGGTTTCAACTAACCTACTTTAGATGTCGAGCTTAGATGAAATTACACAAATGAATGAATGCGTGTTGTGTCTTCTCTTTTAGTTTGCTGGCTATCTTGATAATATCATTAGCCTGAGGCAGCTTTTTTAAGGAGCCATGAATATACATACATCTCCAGGACAAGTATTTTGGACATGGCAAAACTGCCAATTCATTATGCCATGATATAGTTTTATTAATGGGGAAGAAAGCAGTCAATCTGATTGGTCATAATGAAATCAAACCTCCACCACACCTGTAGCCCACCCAACTGTGCTGCAGGGGCAATACAGTCATGCCATTGCTAAAATTCAGTTGTGTGTTTGACAGTTGGGCCTTGACTGTGAATATAGGGCCCTTGGAACATGTTTTTATAAGTTACTGTTTCCTAGATTTCTTACTTGCCATGTCTTGCATATGAAGCATGCCTCTTTGACCCACCACTACACCAACTAAACTTGGGCAGATTTTTCCAGATTAGGAGACATATATTTAGAAAATTGGCATGCTTTAAATGTTTTTTTTGTTTTGTTTTTTTTGACAAAAAATTTACCATCAAAACAAATTTACCACCAAGAGTATTCCCCTTTATGAGGGCATGAGACAAGTAAAGGAGTCAAATTTCAATACCAGCAGAGGCAGTCATAGCCTGAGAGCACCACAGCTGAGCACTGCCATAGATGCTTCAGTTATAGTAATAACTTATTTAGTTATAGATAAACCTCTGATTATTGCTGTAATAATTATTTAATTTGTCCTTCCATATACCTTCTCTTGTCTGTCAAGATGCAAGATAATTCACAGTGATGAATTTACCATGTTCAGTAATTTTCCTATTTATATGCGATTCTGTATTTATTTATTGATTGCAATCATGTGGCTATTAACATAATCCACGTGATACATTACTCTTATCCTCAAGTATCATTTAGACCGTATTGAACGAGATATAAAATGTAAAGCTATTATATGCAATCATACGCTTGTTGATATCTTCAGGAAGTGCACATTAACATTTATTGATCTGTGAGCGCATTAGAAAGCAAAAAGCATCAACAGATAGGAACCCTGGTGGGTTTTAATGGTTACAGGCAAGTCAGTTATTTTTACTGTCCTATCGGAACATGTTTTAAAATCTGATTAGCTGTAGAGTGGCGCAAACAGGTATTGGTCACTTTCCCGGGCCGGGCAGCAGGTATATTGCTTGCATGCGCTGTTATGCTATCCTATATGCAATTGTTTGGCTAAATTGTACTGTTATGAGTTAAATGATGTGATTTGTCTCGCACTCCTCTCGCTGTATAGAGGTGCTGGGGATTGTTATTTCCACATTATAGGCCTAAATGGCAGTAAAGCTCTGTCAGGAAAATGCCTTTTTGAGTGCTTCACACCATGCTCTATGCTGAGGTGTTTCCTGAAAATGAAGACTCTGGAATGATATTAGGTTACTGTACATTTTGTGTAATTGTGCAGGTGCTAACTGTATTGTGTTGATGCACTGTTGAATGCAAATCCTTTTTTCAGCATACATTTGACCCTCTATGGTTTAATGGGCCTTGCAGGTGTAATGTTATATGTACAAATTAATGGGAAAATAAAACATATTTCACTCATGTTATGGGTCGGTGTGTTTTACTGTGTCAACATTATCATATGATGTCATTCAATGTCATCTGCTGTAAATGTGAAATGTTGATTCAATGCTTTTATATTTCTACAAAGGGTTCTACATAAGAGTCAAATGAAGTGCTACATAAATACTATATTCATGTGAAACATTACTGTTCACTACAACATTATGTCAGCTCATATCATGACTACCATTATGTTGTGATTTGATATAATCATTATGTCACTTATGATAGTATGGTACCATAACTTATCCAATGACTGCTCATGGCCTGCATTCATCTACAGTATCATTTGTTGAAAGTAGGCTCACATTTAAATGTAAAGCGCGTGTTAGTGTTTTTTATTTAAGCAATATACACCATAGAAACAATTGCAACATTGGGTAGAAACAATCTGAGTTAAGGGAAAATTTCGATTGAATCTTGGTTTTTGTCTGTGACCCAATTTGAATATTGGTGTAGTATTTTGCATACGTACGTGATGGTGCATAGAAGTCTGCTGTTAAAAAGTTTGCACTTGAAAAAGTACATGCAGTGATGAAGGTGTGAACACTTATCTTTTATATCACAGTTTTTTGATCTGTTGATCTGCAGACATACCTTTCAGTCTGAGGCCTTGCCTATAAGTAATTTTGGGTATAAAATAGTCTGTCAGGTTTCCCCTTTTAAATGGTCATCCAAAGGATTTTCCTGTGTGGGTGCTATGATCTCTGGGATTCTTATACATGTATACATTTATTTTTCACAATAAAAAAGGCTTAAAGTTCAAAAATCACAATTGCCGCCGAATCGTATCTATTACAATTGGGCATTGCTTGCGTGTACAAATGCTGAATGGCTATGTGAAGATCCTAATGTCCCATAGATTGGCATAGACTCATGGTCTTAACCAAAATCACTTGTATCATTTGTATCTACAGTATATTTTTATTTTTTTATGCTTAGCCTTGCAGTCTCTTACCTGTTTATTGTGGTCCTAGTTTGGTTGTATTTATTTTTATTTTTGTAATTTCATTTTGGAATTGTGTTCTTTTATGTTTTGTCTTTGCTTATGTGAACTTACATGTGTTATGTGTCCATGTTGTTGCTGATGTGATGAATGGATGAATGAATGAATGAAAAGAAATGGTAAGAACAAAAAAAAAAAAAAGAATAAAATAAAAGGAAGTCCCAAACGGTACAAAAGCAAAACAAGCTTTGGAATATTCTGGAAATTCATCAGAAAATGATTGTTTAGATTAAATACATATATAGGTATGTCAAAAATAAATCAGAGTATGTTCAGGTAGGAGAAATGCCCTTGAAAGAATGTTTTACATCATGATATTAATGCAATCTGAAATCAAGATACTGTATAACACATAGACTGCTGAGCACGTCCACTGTTGAGTGCTTTCTTTGGTTTTGAAGCATTATTTGTTTATTTTACTTGAGATACTGGCCTCCATGGTCCTTGTTTTTCTACTTGAACAGGGTTTGGAAAAACTGGAGAACACATTTGAGAGACACATAAGGCATATATTATATTATCTCACTGAAAACAGTCAGAAATGTGCAACCTTGTATGATTCTGTCTCCCTCTTGTGGTGAGTCTAAGGATTTTCGTTGAAAATAAAAAAAATAACAATTTTGTTTAATCGGATATTCCAAAAGCATTTGTGTATAGTGTTTTCAGTAAAATCTTATACAACTATTTAATATTTTATTGAAAATGGCATAACCTATATTTTAAAAAATTGTGACAAGGAAACACCTAAATTTAAGCATTGATGTTTATTCTTTGAAAAAAAATCTATGCTGTCATTTTTTCTTCAGTACTGATGGCAGCAGGAGCCCAAAAATTCCCTCTCATACAAGACAAATGGCACCTATGATATGAAGACAATTGTGTTGAGAGTTAAAACTTAAAACAAAAAGACACAGTATTTACTCTGAATAGTCTGGAAATTAAGCTTAGAAATCACTTGGGAGGGTCAGCATGGAAACAGTATTCACCATACTTAAAATAATAGCTCTGTTATTCGTTTCTGTCTTGCCTGTTTATTGACCTGCCAATGCTGGCAATTATAATTTATTTATTTGTTTATTTATTGTTTTTTGGAGTTAGCAATTACATTGTTCTGATTATAATGTAAAATTGGCTGTATTGGCCTAATGGGACCTAGTTTTTGAGAGCAGAATTCATGCAGTTTTCACATGTTCGACAGTGAACAGCCCACTCACTGTCATTGAAATTTAGTGCGGCAGGGAAATGACAATGATTGCTGAGTGGGTTGGATTCCTTCTCAAGCTCCGCACTTTGTGAGATGTGCTTGTGGAATGGAATTTACATTTCTTTATGAAACACTTAAAAAGAGAGAGACAAAGCGTTCACATATCGTACGTATTAGTCTGAAATGGGACAAGACCAAATGATATAAAATGAATTCAAGCAGCGGCCTAGATAGGGGAGAAAGGAGAGGGGAAGCATGGGAGTTGGTAAGGATGGAGACCTACGTCAGTCAAGATCGGGACCAGTCAGTTCAGTTTCGTTTAAATTGCATGGTTCAGGCTGAGCTGGTAGGGAGGCCAAACAGGGGCAGGCTGCAGTTTCATGAATGGAAATATAATTCTTCACCATCCAGTAGGGCTTTCATGCACTGTCAATCACTCTGCTCGTATGAACCAATCAAAAGACTTCTCAGACTTCTCAAAAGAGAGCTCCCTATATAAAATCAGTAACTGATAACACATCGACTCTGTTCATTTTGGGGTTAATGAAGCATAATTCTCTGAACAGGGCAGCGGTCGAAGCAGCAGCAGGGTGGTGAAAGTGGAAGTGTTGATGGCTTCGGGTGAGCAGTGGAACATTCTGCTGGGATGTGAGTTTGCCCTTGTGAATTTTTTTGTCAGTTGGCTGGTTGCCAGGTGTATAGGGAAATCCGCTTGATGGTTTGCATCAGGGGATCAGCTTCATTTGTGTTTCGAAGCAACAAGGCCTGCTGACAGACTGCCACACATTTTTTTTCAGGCATCTACAAGTCATGTCAGTCTAATGTTTACAATAACCTAGGTGCTTATTTCAGCAACTTTGGTTTATATTGTAGATCGTGACATCAGGGACTATCACATGATAGTCACACAGTGTAGTGATTCCACACTAAATGTGCTCCCAATGAAAACTTTTTCCAAGCAGATAAGATCCACGTGGATTAAAAAGGTGTCATGTCATCTCAAGTCGATTTTGGGAACAAGGACAATACTTTTTATGATTGGTGAGGTAAAAATTTTCTTTGCTCTTTTTTTTAGCACCTAGCCTGAATGGCATGCACAATTCTTTGTTGAGTTCTGACTGGAAGAACTGTGCAAAGCCACCAGCAACAAGTATGAGACTTTCCTTATAGTCCTGTTTTGCAGGCTACATCATAAAACAAATCTGCCAGGCAGTTGGGACATCTGGGGCCTGGATTAATAGCCCACGTAGCCTGTGTGACTTAGCAGCCTGTGATCTGGATGTTTACCGCAGTGGGTTAGAGCAAATCCTCCCCAGCCTGTGACTCATTTGATGGGGCGCAGAAAGAACCTGACCAGCACATCCAACACACTCTCAGACCTTAGGTGACTCCTGAGAGGAGAAATAACCCCGACCCACTCAATGTCTCCCTTCTCTCTCTAAGATAATTTGCAAACACCATAATATGCCATTTCTTTTCATGTCCGAGCAAAGAAATGTAAGTGCAGAGAGTGTTGGGTGCCTGACTGCTGGGAACAGGAACAGGAAGGCGGAAAGTTAGTTGGAACATGGTGTGTGAATCGCTGCCGGTAAAGCCATGGGAACTTTAGAGGAAGGATTTTCTCTCACCTAGCTACAGTCCATGCCTTTTTAAAATGTCATTGCCATTGAACATAGAGGCTTTGAGAGAAAACATAACATTTTTCTTAAGATTCCACACTTATATACAAATGAAATTTGCAGCAGGATATATGGAAACAGCATTAGAAATGGAATGAAGCCCGAAAATTAGATGGCAAAAGAGGAGTGGCATCAACCGCATTGTCAAACCATTCCTGAACGATGCCCATCCAAGTTTCCTTCAAGTCGATTTGCAACAAATCGCTTGCATTCCATACCCATTGTTTCCCCACGTCACCACTGTGAATGGAACTGCCGTCTCATTTACAGCTATGGTTAAATAAAATAAATAAAAATTAGGTAAAATAGATAAAATACAAATTATGGAAATAAAAAAGTGGATTTTGCATGTTTTCATGTGTGCATTTTTAATTTATGCAAAACCCAATGCTACACAGATTTTTAACAGAAACAAAATGCAAAGTGGTAACATTTTAGGTTGAAGGGTGATAAAGAGAGTGTTGAAATGTAATGCTTCTCCAACTACAAAATTGTAAGTGGCGGATTACAATGCAGTTTTTAACATGGGTCAGCATAGGTTCTTTGGATTAAAAATTCTAAGCTCCAGACAAAAGCCTTTTATGTTGGCACAGCAACCAGAAATGAATTATATCAACTCATTTTGATGGCACTCATGAGATATGCTCTTCTCATCTCCCAGAGAAAGCATTAAGGCCATCTAATGCGGAGCTATTCCATGTCCCTAAAGTTTGTTTTAAAACTAGGGGCTAGGGGCCAGGCTGCTTTTAGTTTTTATGCCCCAAACCTTTGGAACACAGGATATCAGAGACTCTCCCTCAGTTACGGTTTTTTAAATCACAACTGAAAACATACGGTCACACACCAGTGTGACACCCCTGGGAGGGAGATGCGGCAGGTGCCAGGGAACAACGTTGGTTGCCGCATGGAGAGAGAGCGTGCCCAAACAAACACGAAATAAAATACAAACACCTTCACCCTTCCCCCTCACAGGTTCCAGGCAAAAACAATAAACTAAAACAACAAGCTAAAATAACAAAGACAAAAGAAAGTAAAATGACACGACCACTTTCCCATGCACTGACCCGTGCTGGCCTGCCTTCCCAGCCGTCTCCAGCTCCAGCATCACAGCTGAGGATTACTTCTTTTGGCCTTTCCTTTTTTCCCGAACACAATTCCACTAATAAACCGAAACTAAAATCATAACATCACTCTCGGTGTGTACTCCCGGTCTCGGCCCCGAACTGTGTTGAGCAGCACAGTTTTAAGCACCTGGGCTGATTAGCTAACGCAGCCCAGGTGCATGTGCTCCCTCCACCAGCTGGCGCAGCCGAGACCAATTCGCCTCTTCGGCGGACCGAATGCCACACATACATTTTTAAAAAAGGCTTTTAATTAAGTTTGTTTTACTTCCTTTTAACCCTGCTTGTTTTAAATTATTGGTTTTTATTTTCTTATTGTTTTTATCAGTAAATTGTATTCCTGTTGTGGTTAGGGGACCAGACATAGACACAGACACAGACCAGTCCAAGGACATGCAGGTAGGCTAATTGAACACTAAATTGCCCGTAGGTACGAAGTGAATGGCGTGTGTGCCCTGTGATAAATTGGCAGCCTGTCCATGGTGTGTTCCTGCCTCTTGCCCAACGTATGCTAAGATATGGTCCAGCACCCCCTGCAACCCTGCTCAGGATAAGTGGAGATAGATAATGAATGGATGGATAATAATAATAACAATTGATTTTCATTGTCTTCTTTGGCAGCCATGCAAAGCTGACCATCTCATTAACTTTACAGCACCAATGGAATGCATCTCGATTATGTCTCTAGTGGTATAATTCACTTCAGGCCGCTTTGTCATTATACCTCATAATTTTGCGATGAACAGAGGTACACTGTGTGACTGCTAAGGGCAAAGAAACAAACTAAACAGACAAAAAATATGAAGTTAGCTTTGCAATAGGATAAAATCAGTCTGACTATTTCCTTAGCTGTTCCCCACGAGGCAACCACTAGGGGGCAATGTACTTTCATAAAACCATGCGTTCTTGTCTGCCTATTGACAGCAGGTAGGCAGACTGAAAACATCAAATGTCTCCATATATGATATATCTACAAAAAACTGCTCTGACTAATTATGATTTAACATTAATTATGCAATCATCATTGCATTTTGTACAGTCTTTGATAAGCAATTTTATTTTGTGCGTTTCATATCTACTTTCTCCTTTATTGAAGGCCTCATGAGAATTCATAAATTTTGCAATATATTTACTTGGCAGATGGCTTAATTCAGTGGAAATTTATATAACTTAATATTACAGTATCTATTTATACAGATCATTTGGGTTGGTACATTGCTCAGGGGTACAGAGACAGCCCTCAACCCAGAAATTAAGTGTCTACTTTCATGCCTACATGCTAATTTTATAAACCACTTTTACACTTTCAGGCTACGCTATATGAGCTTATATCGACACAACTTGTCCACAGCAGTGAGGGAAACGCCTGGTCTGCTGCACATTTTGGAGTTTCCCCAAATGCTACATTTTCACAGTTGGCGGAAGTGTCTCAAAAATATATGACCACAATGGCAGCGTGGTTTAAACAACCACAGGAAATAAAAACATAAAAGCCAAGCATGTGTCCAATCTAAAAGAACAGTTCACTAGATTAACTGTAAAGGTATATCACACATTTGTGAAATGTCTATATCTTAACCATTGACCAGTGCTAAAACTAACAACTTAATTTTTGTCATATGTCTGAATTTTGTAAGCATTTTTATTTATTTCCAGAAACAAACTTACGGTCAGAGCATATTTTCATGAGAAACAACATATTTTGCGTATTAATAACAAAAAAAAATCCACACTCCAGTATTCCATTATGCCTTGATATCTGAACAAGGAAAAGGGGAGAGGACGAACCACAGTCAAAACAATAATTTAGTTTTCTTAGTTTTTACCGGAAGTCACAAAAGTCTGACACGTGATATAGAATAGTCCAAGATCTTAACAAATAACTGGCAACATTGTTGGTCAGCAAGAGATTTGCAAGTTTTTTGATGACATGAACTGAAGCCCCTCTATGCAACAGGCATGAATCAAAAAAGCAGATTCCTTCATACATCCACATATAACAAATACTTCAGAGAATATGATAAATTACATAGGGACACTGCGCGTTGGATGGAATTGGATTACATCAATGCTGGAGTTCATGAATTTTATATTCACTGATAAAACTCTCTGAATCCACTGATGACACAAGTTTGGGCAAAGTAGCCTACACATTTAAAAACCAACCCTCCTTCTCCACTCACTTAATCGCATGCTTGACACAGTCGCCCTTCTTTGTGCCCTTAATGTCTACTTTGTGGACCTTCCTTGTCAAAGCATTGCACCAGATGATGCAAAAGCCAGTCAGCTCTGTGGAATTTACTCAAATTCAAGAGACAGAAGTGGCACATGCAGCACATTGCCATTCAAAACAGTCGAGGAAAAGGCGGCAAGAAAAGCGTGATTGCTCACAGCACAAAAAGGCTTTCAACATCATTTACAAAGTCTAGCTTTGACATGCACCAGGGAAACATCTGAGCGCATGTCGAAACTTCTAAACCAATAATAAATAAAAAAAATCAGAAGTCTGTGACAGGAAATGAAATTATTAGGGTGTACTGACTTTGGGAACAAGGGCATAATTAATAACTGGAACCTTTCTCTAGCATGGTATTTATTATTTGTTCTTTTATGTTCCCAAACATATTAACTTTTGTTGTTATTGAACAAAAGATGTAGCAGCATAATAACAATTTTAATAGAGATATTTTTTCAAGGCCACTTGAGACATTTGCCTTTTGGATGTCCTATTATATTTTCCAAAGCCAATATTTTTGACTTGTAAAAAGATATAAGACCTATAAGAGAACATTATGCAGATTTTGTACGATAGCGCTTGGCAAATAAAGGGAGCAATGTGTTTTGGAAGTTAATAGATGTTTGTAAAAGGACAATGGATGGCAGTTTTAAATATGTGCTTTGTCATTCAGTGTGCGTCAGGTGGAGTCATGTTGAGTTGGGTCAGTCAGGTCACTGGCTGGTGTTTGAGATGGAGGCAGCCAGGCCTTGTACACAACCTGGGGCAGAGCACTATAGCACAGTCATGTCTTATTGCCTGAGCCACACCGCAGGCCTGCTTTTACCAACTGCACAGCTTCGCACTGGTGGCTGATCGTAGCAGCGTGAGCATCTTTGACCTTTGAATTATCACTGCATTACCTCATTAGACAGGGAGGTGATTGGGAACAGGCCCTGAGGTGATTTATCCTGCTCAATTTCCGGCCTCATGAAAACACACGGCACCGAAACCACGGTTTTACACCTCTTTGTATTACAGACACACTGTCACTGTTGGTACAAGCTGTCTATTTCATGAATTCATCTTTTCCATCTTTTTTGGTTAGATGCAGCCCATCGATATTCAGACATAGCCCACAGATATTGAGCATTCTAGCTGAAAATATGGACATAATGCTCCCCAGAACTCCTTACTGTATAAGACTATAACACTGTCCACTTTAAGGCAAAGTAGACAGGAAAGGTCAGACCTGAAACAGAACTGGCACTGGAGAATTATGATTAGTCATTATAGCAAAAAAAAAAAAAGGTAGCTGCCTTATGTTTCAATTACATAAAATGACTGAGGGATGTGTGAAATAAACACACTTGCTCAAATGGAAAAAAAACGTTTCTATGATATGCAAAGGTGTGATACTAGATAGGGGAAACAGTACGCACAGCTTATCAAGAGAACAACACTTGCGTGCCATTAGAACTCTTTGTTCCTCGCCGGGGTGTTCACAGCCAGAAGTGTCGAGCAAGAGAACACGTTATAGCTAGTAACAAATGAAAGCCGAGAGTCAAAGTGTGATATAAACAGTTTAAAGATCTAAAGACATTACAGGCTTGAGACTGGGCTGTTTAAATAGTTACTTATGACTGGGTGCTCATGATGGCGAGAAATAATTGGCTTCTGTCTACCCGGGACAAGGAGGGTTAAATTTGGCCAGATTTCTTCAGGCTTCTGCTACATTAGTTCTTTTTAATGATGCAGCCACAGGCTACCAATCTGTAGCAGTGACAAAGATAGCTTATGTGATTGACAGTAGCTCTCCTGTTGAACTGCATGGCTTGTACTATGGGAGAAAGTCGCCAGCTCATGGGTGAGTGCACCATGCTGCAGGAATGCGGGTGATTCAGCAGCACAGTTCATCGTGCAGGTGAGATGGAATAAAGAGGGACAGAGATTCCAAAATAGAAAGAAAAGGCTATGGAAGTTGGAAAAGTTATATTTATTTATTCATTTACTACTCTGTCTGTCTGTTTAATAAGCACTGGGAAGCTGGAATTAAAGAGTTACCTAAAAATAGTTAGTGTTAAAAACTCAATAAGGTAGATTTTGCAGAAATAAATGGTTGCAAAAAATGCAGTGTACAAAAGTCTATCAGAGGATCACGATAGTTTGTACATAAAAGTCTTTTTGACCACCAATAAGGAAATAAATGAGCACTTTGACTGTACGCGGATTACCCCTTGTGTGTTGTTCGTTTTGTCGTGTGAAAAACACAACAAACCCGGGTAGGGCTGATACTGGGAAGGGGGGGTGGCTTGAGGTAGGTGTGTGTGGAGGGAGGGGTGTAAGGAAGAGCATAAGGAAGGGCAGGGTTCCTGGGTAATTTATTCGCTATCTAGACTGTACCTGCTCTCCCAAATCCCTCGGTTTGGGGTGCGACTAAAGGTGTGATTGCCACACAGTATTGGAAAGAACACTGACAAACAAGGAGTCTAACTTTTTCAACTTTATTTATAAGTGTAGTCCAGGAAATGCAGACAGGTGGAGGTGGACAGATGTGGGGAGATGAAGTATGCTGAAGTGTGATGAGATGTGGCCTTGGTGCATGCATGCACTTCTATCACAAGGCCATCTCTTCTCTGTCCTCTCAGTCCAGTATCCAGCCACTAACTTGAGAGGAGTTGAAACTGACCATAAACTAATTGTGCATGGAGCCTTGTTCTGATTGGTGGGAGCCTAGAAGGGCCAGTTGGAGGGCAATAAACTTCCTGATCACTTTGCTGTAGTGCCTGAGGGGGCGGGCCCAAAGGGTTAGCCTGATGCTTGACCCAAGCCAGAAGTCGGTCTCCCGGAAGCAGTCGAACCAGTTCCGTCAGGTTATAACGGAACACAGACCAAGGAATGTGGCCGCCAACTCCCGGTCCTACTGGCCTCTCATACAGGTAGCAAACTTTGTATTTGGCATAGTTGTTGTGTATCATCTTCTAATAAAACTAGAATACAGAGTTTTTTTCTTACCACTCGCAGTTTGGCTGCAGGAGCACTGAATGTCTGAGTTGAGCAATCTCAGGAAGTTTGTGTCCTGCCCATGAGGGGGCTTCCACGAATGGTTTAATCATTCTTGATTAATCATTGTTTTTGTCATGAGTGGAGCCGCCAGTTTGTCTCCAGCATGTCGCCTACTGTGTATCTCAATGGATATCCTCCAGGGATCCTCATAGGCACTCCATTGGCGCAGTCAAGTGACTAATTGTACAATTGAGTTTTTAATTGAGACATTTAGAAAAACGATTACTTGATCTAATGTGGAGAGAGTCAGGAAGGGAACTAAACATGGGTGGTTTAAATGCTACAAAAGGCATGTTTTCGAGCCAGTGGTCCTCAATCCTGGTCATAGAAATTAGTTTATCGACTTGGGTAATTTAGGTAGTGTAAATGGGATAATTGTTTGAGAAGGGGCTTGACAACAAGGCTATCGTGACCTCTAGGTGGCAGATGACTGAAGCACATTGCAAAAAAACAAGGGGACACAAACTGGTCATAAGAATGAGTGTAACCATATGAGAGTGAAATTCAAGAAGGGAACAAATTGAAAAGGTGTACATGCAATAGTTTTCATTCACAAGTGTTGCTTATAAATTGGACAGTCAAGTATTTTCCACATGGGTATTAGTTCATCCACTATATTGCATCATAGTTAAATAAAACAGCAATTTTCAACTGTAGTCCTTCAGCAGGTTTGAAAAATTCTTGTTTCTCTTTTTTTGTGAGATTCTTGGAATCTAACTCATTTGTCTTTAAACTGAATATGTGGATCTGCTCAGTAAACTACTGGAATCTATTATTTGGGGCAAGTTCCCTGTAAAGTTTCTTAAAGGATACCATCATAGTTTTGCTGGGGGTGTGGGGGGGGGGGGGGGGGTGTTGCATGCCTAACAAACCTGGACATCTTTCATGAAGCTATAAAATGTTTCATAATTTCATAATGTTTTTTTCACACAGGGCTCAATATTTTAAATATTTGGACTTCTAAACACACAACAAATGAAAGATTCACTGTCAAAATGAAGATGAAGTCAGTCGGAATTACTCAAGTTATTTCAGTGTGGGTTTAAATTGTCTAGATGACAGAATAAAAATAGTGACCGTGAAAGGAAATGTTTATTGTAATTGTAATGGTTTTATTAAATTATTTATTATCGCCTTTCTCTACAGCAGCCAGGAGTGATAGGATGAGTGTAAAAGGCCAGAATGTGTTAGCATCATCACTAAGTGAAAAGAAAAAAAGATGGAAGGGCTTTGTTTTTCCAATTTGTTGTAGAGTACTATTGGTGGCCTTGCCAAAGGACCAGCTGTGGGTCTGCCTTCCCTCTGTGACAGGTCTGTAACATGGTTACCATGGTGACAATGGCAGCAGAATCCTGTTTGGGTGTAGTTTGTCAGTGTTTCCTTAGGGATGGCTCAATTTTACCCAGGGGATGTGTGAATGTATTTTTAGAGATCACAGAACAGGAACACAGGCTGGCCTCTGAAGAATATGGAATTGAAAACCATGTCTCAGTAAATGTCCATAATTGACAATGAGAAAGGTTAGTTGGGAAAGCCAACTCAAAAGGCTCCTTTTTGGTGCCTGGATAGCTGACTCCTCTGGAATAAGACATATGCCGAGCAGGTGTTTGGCATTCTAAAAGGTCGGACATTCACCATTCACACATTCTAAAAGGTTGGCTAATCACCAGCCACATGTTCTCAAAGGCTGAACATTGACTCACCACACATTTCATAAGCATTGTAAAAGACGGGGTTTTGTAAAAGAAGTTTTCCCCAATATACATTCCAGAAACACTCCAAAAGGCAGAATAAGCAAGAAAAAGAACAACTCCAGCATATATAATATAATGTAACATTGTATTATTTGGCCTTCTAAGATAGTGTGTGAAATCTGTACTAAAGGTATTCATAAACCAGTAATCATACATATTTTCCAAATCTCTATTGCAAAATTGCAGTAAGTGAGTCATTTGGTTGAAACTTGCCAAACTATGAATCTGGAGAAGAAACAAAATTCTTGCATTTAATTTGTGGCTGAAAGTTAAGGGAAAATGATGATTGAATTCAGAGAAACCTCATTCATTGATACATTGTGCTACAATTACAAAAAATTCATTATACAAATCAAGACTGTCCAGTCCTGTTCCTGAAGGTCTACTGTCCAATAGGTTTTCATTTCAACCATAATTTGGCACACCTGATTTTTCTTATTAGCAATTCAATGAGATCTCTAGCTGTTGAATGAGGTGTGCTCCAAGAACAAGGTTGGGCAGCCCTGATACAAATGATCTGAAGTACAAAAGTCATCCTGGAAGTAATATAACTCTCTTTCTTTGTAACATGGTGTTTACCTTTAAGTGCTAATACAAAAGAAAAACCATGCAGTGAAAATGAACAGTGTTTCTAAGGAAAACTAGCTTGGCAACAAGCATGGCATACCACCTCATATGAATTGCCATTTTTTTATATCGATGATTTAGCCATGTGGCTTTTCACCACAAATCATTTGACTGCAACGACTGTTTTTTTTTTTTTTTTGTCAGCTAAGGATTGAATTAAAGCTCATTTCCCCAAAATTTATTACCCCATGACCCTGGTCTGATGTCTTTTTTTTTCAGTTTTTTGGCTTGTGTCACCATATATCAGAAACTAATTAAATGAAAACGACAACAAAACATAAAGTGAAAAAAAGAAATCTGGTATTTTGCCAAGCTGCTGATATGGATTACTGCCCCAGTGGGCTTTTTAATAGTTTTTCCTGAGTATACAGGACAGTCATTCATGTGAGTTCTGTTGAAGTTGTTCAAGAAAACTTCAAAGTATATATGCCAGTTTCTTTAATTTTATTAAAGTTGTTAGTAAACTACAGTATAGGTCAAAAGTATTAGGCCACCTGTGGGTTTTTAAAAAAACCTTAGTTAGAGAAGACTGCAGTTCCCTCCCACACCTCCATCTTCCACTTTTCAAAATGATTGGATAGACTTTTTAAAAAGTAAGTCATCAGGGTTGGAATCAATTCCAATTCAGTGAATTCAGGAAGTGAACAAAAATTTCAATTGAATAAAATTCCTGAGGGAGTCCAAGTCCCATTTACATCCTGTCGCCTGCAGTGTCCCACAAGGTTCTGTTCTCGGCCCCATTCTGTTCACCCTGTACATGCTTCTCCTCAGACAGATCATCAGCCGGTATGGAATTTTGTTCCATTGCTATGCTGACGACACACAGCTGTATGTAAGAAGTGCCCCAAGCTCCATTGCTGCCTGCACCCACCTGAACATCTGCCTTGAGGCAACAAAGACATGGATGAAGCAAAACGTCCTGCAACTTAACAGTAGCAAAACTGAGGCTCTGCTCATTGGTCATCTGCTCATCAAAAAACTGCTTACATCACAAAATTCCTCTCGCCATCACCAGTCCAACAACAGCCTACGGCTTTGTACCCCCAGGACTTAGCTCTGCTCAATGGGGGATTGCGTTTTCTGTTCAGCTTCCCCCCCGTGGACCGCACTCCAGGCCCTTCTGAGGGTTCCCCAGACTCTGAGCAAGTTTAAGTCTTAAAAGTGCACTTAAAGCAAGTGGACTTAAAACACATGTTTACAGGGATGTGTTTTATTAGAACCTATATTTTATTTTAATAAGTATTTTATTGCTCTAGTTTATTTGCTACTTTCAATGTTTGATAGTTTTTTACTATTTAATCCATTTATGTAGCGCTTTGTCCACATAATGAAAAGTGTGTAATAAATCTGATATATTATTGTTATTAGAGGAGGGGAGCACATGTTTGCACTCTCTCAAATTACCAGAAGAGGATGCAGTGCTGAGCTTAGCTAAAGAACAAAACTGAGCGTGTGTAGGAAAAGGGTTTGTGTAGGCACTGTGTAGTTAAAAAAAAAAAGTCTGAACATTGGTCCAGGGTGCGTTCACATAAAAATGTATAGTTGTTTTGCTTAAAGTTTCGTAGCCACATACGGGAACACCAGTCTATTCTTCTTTTGTCACTGGTGAGTATGGACACAAAGGTTTATTCAGACTGACAATTACTGGTATTGTTTGCTGTCTAATTGTAATATGGTATCTAATCATTGACACAGAAATAAGATCATGCAAAGTGAGTGTACATAAATATTCTTACAACATAAATATATTTACATCAAAATTTGCTGCTCATGATAATCTATGTCGATATTGTCAATACAGAACAGTAAGAATATTACTGTTGATGTGTTGTTTCATGAGACATAACAGCAAACAAAGATTTAAAAGACTGTCTAATAAATGAAAATACAAATGTAAGTAAGCATTACCCTACACATTAAATATGGGTTAGATAGCTAGTTAGATACTCTAATGGAAAAATATACTCCTTTATACAGTCTCTTATTGTGTGTGATTGAGAATTACTCTCAACAAAGTTAACGGAAAATAGGATCAACTGCCAAACTGAACATTTGTTTTATATTGTGTGCTAAAATAGTACACGCACCAGGTTTCTAACTGTTATTATTTTATAGACCCTACACACCAAAAGGGAAGAAATAAATAGATAGATATATAAATGAATAAAATAGTGGAACTATTGTATTTTGTATTGAAGGGTCATGATGAGAGCAAGGCTAAACTGAAACTGCATACCAGTACGCTGCTGCTTGGTGGCAGTTGTGAGGACATTCATTTTCTAGGGTTAATCCAAGTTATAACCTGGCGAACATAAAAGTGAAGATCTCCTGTGATCCTTAAAAAGGTCTGCTTGGATTTACACTGGAAACACATTGCATTACTAAGCCAGAATAATTTATTGATGATGCTTTCTGAAAGCTGAATACTTTGAATAAAAACTGAAAAGAATGCAACGGTATGACATTACTCAATATAAAAAGAGCCCCACGAACCACTTCACCCACAGAGATGACCACCACCTGAATCGAAGTTGAAGCTATTCATATTCTCTTCAGTCAACGAAAATATGTCAACATTGATTGTTCATCAGGAGATCAAAGACATTAGATTAAGGGCAGAGGTTAGGCACCAACAAACAAAGAGTCTGAACAGATATTTCATATTTTCAATTTCATATTTTACATATTGTTACGTCTGACTGGAAAACATGACAATATTAGACAATAAAAAAAAATCTCTAGTGGTTAATCCAGTTGAAGAACCAGTTCCTAGCACATTTATGTTCCAATGATTGGATCCATTGCTGTATTAAGGATGAGGAAATTACACAAACTGTTTTGATAAACAGAAGCAATGCCGTATTAAATGTAGCAGAGCAACATTACTGTAGCATTACAGTTTAGAGAGTGATTGAGCATGCTGTGATGCCCTAATTACATTGCTTGCCGCTTCTGCTTGTACTGCTGGTGTGCCCACCAAAGGGGAGAATAAATTGCTGCAGTACATAAACTCGTTTCTGGGACCTTGCTGTGTATCCTGTTTTTCATTCCAACCATAATTGCAATTCCTCAAGTGTAACGAGTGGTTAATAGTTTTTCAGTAAACATTTATAATGAATGATACATCCTCTTTATGTAAAATGATACCAGGAAATGATATTTTGGTCACAAAGAATAAACACCTCATATGAATTTATGAACTTTTATTCAGTAAGATAAGTTCTCAGCCAACACGTTTTCAATTATTTAATGTGCTGTGGCAAAGGAATCCCTTTGAAAATGGTTTATTTTTTAATTTTTAATGGATTAGTTGATAGATGTACAGCTGATTCTTATTTGCTTAATCTTTGAACTCTTAATGCATGGTTTAATTACATGTTCAATAACATTAATTTATCAAGATGAATTAATTGAAAATGTATGAAAAACAGCACACACAAAAAGGCATTCAGTATTCGATCAACTGTGTCAGAATATGTTTTACTCTAACAGGTTTTATTTTATCCCTCTCAATTAAATTTTACTGTGCATACAGTGAATACACTTGAAGGCCTCAGGACCACATTTGGGGATCCCAATTTAGAAAAATGCAACGCCGAAGGACGGTGCATAGAAAACCATTTACATTCTGATTGCACCGCAGATGGTCCCCATCCCAGCGGTGGCTGGGAGCCTTGTGAGGTGGGACATAGCCGGTCGTGTGCAGGGATTGATTCAGTCGGTAGGGAACCCTGCTTCATCACTCACCAGCAGCTGCTCGGCTCATTCCAGTGCACATGATCTGCCTCCTCTGGCGCCGCAGCTGCACAGCTCAGCGTGCGGACTGCGCGGAGACAAGAAGCGGTGACGGGCTGCATATGCTCGCGACGACACGTCCGTCATTGTGCGCCTTCTCGAACTGACAGAGGTGAAGGCAACTCGCTGCAGCGACGGTATGGGCCTACAATATGATTGGCTATTCAAAATCCGTGGAGAAAAGAAAAATTAATTGCTAATAAAAAAAGTGGTTAAAAATAAACAGTGGCGTCTTCTGAGGCGTCCGTACTTTTGTCCAGTCAAAAAACCTGAAGTTAATAAAAAGTAAAAAGGAGTGTAGTAACATTTCATTGCCTAAG
The DNA here is from genome assembly GCF_013347855.1 of Anguilla anguilla. NCBI lineage: Eukaryota > Metazoa > Chordata > Actinopteri > Anguilliformes > Anguillidae > Anguilla > Anguilla anguilla. The sequence continues at coordinate 20,308,840 of NC_049209.1, forward strand.
CCATATGGCCTCTAAAAATAACACTCGTGACCTGATCACTCCCAAATCTGTGCACTATTGCCAGAAATGGACGGTTCAAAGAGAAGGGGAAGAGCTCATGGGAACTAATTAAGGCATGAATGATCAGCTCCACAGGGAAATCACAGCGAGGCGTTAAACAATGTTTACGTCTACAGAAAACTCACGCATCGCCGAGAAGCTCTACACCACTCTCAAATCTTCTGTTACAGTAACATCACGCCCTGGTTTTTATCGAGAGAAAAATAATGGGACAGTCAGGGGGCTCATTCTGTTAAAGCACAGATTCAGTGGATGTGAAAATGCTTAGATAGCGCTCATTTGAGCTATTCAAATTTAATTGGGAGAACATTAATTATCACTTTTGATGACAAGTGCATTGAAAGAGTATCTTTCTGTAAATACCTTGGGATCTGGCTCTTCCCTCTACTGAACTTGGAAAGATGGGTTTCAGTTACACACCGCAAAAAAACCTTGAACTAGATAAATTCATTTTAATTGCTGATTTTAAACATGTAATTTATGCGACTGAAGCATGCTCCTGATTTTCACTTCTGCTCTGCTCTTACTTACAGCTATACTACTGTCTCATTCCCTATTTGATGTTTGCAACTTGATTGTCAACCATCTTGTCAGGTAACGTGACCTTTTTTAAGCCAGGTTTTGATCTGAATGGGACATTCCTGGTTAAATAAAATTAAAAAAAACAAAAACATGTATGTTTATAACGTTGTGTGTACTGCACATTTAGCACCTTTGGAATGAAATCTGAGGAAATTCTCTATAAGTGAATGCCATGGCCATTGCCCATTTGTTGTAGTCTGTATTTCCGGTCACTTGTCTCCCCAGTACTGTCTCTGTGTCTGTGTTCCCTGAGCTGCTTCACTCCCCTGTACTTGTGTGATTTCACTATTCGGGTGGTTCCGGGTTTTCGTGGTTTCCCCCCTTCTTTCCAGTCTCGCTTTACTTTCTTCCTGCTGATTTCTAGTTTTACTAATTTCTACTAATCCCTACTAACTTATAGATTGTAAAGTACTAACCTCACTAATATACTAACATGTGAATATTACTAATGGACTAACACACACTAGTTTTGGGTTTTTGATAGTTTAGATCACTATACTAATACATTAACCAGTCTCCCCTTTTCCATGCTGCGCTGTAGCTCCGCCCCTTTTCTTTCTAGCCTGCTCTAACGCTGAGTTCTGCAATTGCCTGCACCTGTCTCTTGCTCTAACTGCACCTCTCTCTCTCTGCACGTGTTTTACCTGCTAAACCCAGGCCGTCTGTTATCATTGTTGTCTATGTGATTCCAGTCCGCGTTTTGTCAGTCCCCTGTCATTTAATTAGTTATCCTAATGTTCTTCACCTGGATGTTGTTTGTTACTCCGCCCTCACTCACTTAACCCCTCCTTGATTGTTATCTTCCCCAGTGTATAAATGTCAGTCTTTTCCACTTGTTTCTTGTCAGAACGTTGATCAGATTCATTGTGCCGATTATTTGTAAGCCTTTGTTTTTTGAGATTCTTGCGACACCCCTTTGCCCGACTTCGAGTTTGCCTGCCCCTTTTGGTTTTGTTTGATCTGGTTCGACCTTCGCTTTTCTTTGACTTCTCTTTTGCCTGCCCCTCTGTACCTTCGCTATTTCTGATCTCCAGGTTTTTGACTTTTTGCCTGTCTTTTTACTTTTCTTCTGGAAACTCGATTCTGTACCGCACTCTCTCTGATCACCTGGCTTCGAACTTCGCACGGAATAAAGACAACGTTTTCTTGGATTTCCCTGGTCTGCGTGTGGGTCCTTACTCTGAACGTAACACCATTGGTCAAGGAAAGTCCAGGAAAGGCATCAGGATGAGCTCTGGGAAGTGAACTGAGCAGCAGGCATTATATAACAGTAGTGCAGTATTACTATGGTGGGCATTTACATAAGCACCCCTGGGAATGTGTTTACTAATGCAGATCACAGATTTGACACATTGCCAATACGGTGCAAGCTTAGTGCACTTACACAGAGCTCAGGGACTCTTTCTAGCCTTTTTAATATCAATAACATGACCATTTTATTTTCTCATACATCTGTCAATCTGCTCCTAATTTATGTTCATATATGCCTTATTTATACAAAGCAGGGGCGTCCAATTTTATCTAAAAAGGGACAGGTTTTTGTTTTAGCCCTGCAGTAAGACAGCTGATTCTACTTATCAGGGTCTTGATTAATAGAATCAGGTGTCATAGTGGTGGACTAGAACAAAAACCTGCACACACACTGGCTCTTTCCAGATAAGAGTTGACAGCCTTCACATAAAGCATATCTATACATCTCTATATTTATGTATCACAATTTTCTGGAAGAAGCACAATAAAGATGCCTTGCCAACTAGTTGTTATAATAAACTTGTCACAAAGGAACCAGAAATATATCTCAGTTCAGGTCTAAGTTCCTCTTGCTGTTTTAATGTAAACAGTTTAAAAAAAAAAAATTATTAAGGTGATAGAATTTCAGGCAAACAAAAGTTCAATTAATTAAAACATGATATATAGGTTCTGTGCTATTGTTTGAGGCAAAGTCTGTTGTAATTTGTACACATGCATAAGTATGACAGGCAGAGGACTGTGTCCCACTTAATGTCTTTATGTGTCTGGAAGCAGCGCTGATGTGACAGCTGCTGTGGATTCATCTCTGTCAGCCATAGATAAATAGCTCCAGTTCATTTGTCACGTTGTGAATTTCTCCAAAAATAAACCGGGTGGGAAATTACATAGCTTTGTAGAAGCTGTGTCACTTTAACTGGCCCACAGCTGTCCGATTAAGCTCTGGTTGAGATGGAAAGCTGCGTGCTTCATGCTGGTGTCGATGTCTGAGCTATCCCACACTAACCCATCTCCCTTCACCCACTGCAGAGATCCATGAGCTATCCAACAACTGTAACAATTGTACAATACTTTATCCAGGTAACAGTCACTTTTCTTCCCCCATTCTAGTTTCACTTGCCCCTCTGGACAATGCAGTGTGCACCTGTGCTCCGCATCACACACTCCACTCATGTATGTCACAGCAAAAAAGAGACTTGACACAAATGAAGGCACTACACTTTCCCCCTTCATAGGCCTCAGGCTCCTCCCCCCATGAAAACTGCTGACTCACACCCGATGCATGCCCATGTTCCGTACTAAACCACTGCAATTTCAGCACTCTCTACAAAACTCCCAGTGACAGGAATACAGAGTGCCTCACCTTGCTGAGACAGAGTGAAAAGAAGCTAGCTGAGCACGTCAGAGGGAAATGCACTCCTGTTTCCATTCTCCCCAGTAGACTGAGAATGTTGCCCTGATGGGATGGGCCTGTACAAACAATCAGCCAATTGGCAGAAAGAAATCAGGGTTTAAAAGCTGGTTTAAAAAAATTCCATCACTGCATATATAGGGTCCACTGATTAGGTGAAACTTTGTAGAAGGATGTAATAACCAAATAGGTGGATTCCGTTTTAATAATGGGATGTAAACCCTGGTCATTGAGAAATGAAGTGAAATTGGATCTCATCCATATATCTCAACACCAAACAATTTAATGTACTGAGACTCCTGCTAAATTCATCATTACTTTTTATAACATGACTGACTAAATGCACGTTATAAAGAATGATGCAATTCTTAAGGAAGGATGAATAAAATTTTTTTTATTACTCTGTGCTTAGCGTGTTCATTATATTTATTCCTCTGGTGCGATAAATCAAACAGCCAGTTCAGATTCTCTGAAAAGTAATTTGCTTTCAGCATCTATCCCTTTCAATGAAACAGCAAATGGAACACGCTCATTTGAAAAGGCACATGTGATACTGTTGTGGAAGTAGCCACTCTGAGGTTCGGACTGATGAAATCAAAAGTTTTCTATTCATTCCGTTACAGGAATAAACACTTGGCATACCTCCTGTCTGTTCTAAAATAGCAGAAGCAAGCCATCACAAAAAAGGATCAGTCCTCACATATAATAACCTTGATTGAAGAGAAAAACAAGTCAGCATCTTTTTTTCTTAAGCACCTGCACTGTAGCTGAATCAAATGTAATCACCTGTGACACTACAGACCACCAGTTTGGTGTGTGGATCTAAAGCTGCTAATAAAAATGCACATGACTATTAAATGCGTAGTGGGTAGTCAAATGCACACATTCTCAATCCAGAGCAGCTTTGTAATCATTAAACAATTAACAATTAAACTTAATATACTGCAAAAATCAATAAATTGTGGCTGTATTGTGCATTTGTATTTGAATATGCTGTTGATGTAGCATTTTATATAGCTCTTAAAATTTTCAATGGTTATCTTACATCAGTTTCCCAGAGCGATAAGAATTAGTAGCTCTTTCTTACATCGTATACTATTGATAGCAAGTACCTGTAGGTAGTTTCAGTATAGCAATCCAGCTAATGACATGCAGAAAAAACAGCATCTCTCACAAATAATTTATTGTGCATGTGGCAGAGCACTTCTATGGGTTTTTGTCGGCAAGAGATTTTTCATTCTCATGCATTTTCGAATTTCAACTTGTGCTGGATCTTATTAAATTGGGGCTGTAGCTCAAACCTGCAGAGTGAAATATTCTCCCAAGTGTAGTAGTTTTGACCTTACAGTAGTATTACTAGACCGCCAGCACTCGAAGGCCTCAAAATTGTTTAACAGTTTGATTACGCATGAATTTCACCCACTGTCTCCTCTGCCATCTGCACGATGGTGCATCCTTGAGCACTTTAAAAGGGCATACATGACGCTAATGTCTTTTATTGCAGTCTCTCGTAAGAGACAGATGTTCCATGCTAATGAATACAATCACTATGCCCTCGGGGGAGGAAATTCATATAGGAACACCCATACATTTCATTAAACACTATTGAATACACTGTGAAACTTCAGCTTCTGCTTGTAGTATATGTTCTTCTTCCTGGAATTTTCCCTTTATTCCCCTCTCATGCAGTTGTCCAAAAAAAAAAGATTTTCTTTTTTTTTTAGCAAAAATTCTGCTAACAACTCCTCAGGCTTGGAATCTTATTTCTCATACTAGCCAATTTAAAAAAGTTCACTACAATATTGGGTTTAATGGAAGAAAGAGTAAATAAGGACAGAAAGCATGCCCTTATTGAAGGTGAAAATGGGTTTAACATGATTAATTCACATTTGTATTGTTGTTGTTCATTATTTTTTCCCATTTTATAAACAGTATAGGAATAATAAATCATATGACAATGTCTGTTTGGACTCTTTAACTGTAATCCCTCACATTGATTTCAGATTGGTCTAAAATACAGAGTCTACAGTGCCATGTTGGGTGGGGTGTGGAGATTGAACAGGGCTAGGAGGCTTGCAGGGGTGAATGCGCCCCCATCTATTCTAAGTTCAGTCCCAGAGCATGGTTCAGTGTCCAGTGCTCTGCCTCTGAATGAGGTCCCAGTGGGCACAGAGTTTTCTAGAGTCTCTAAATTGCTGTTGGAATAGGAATGCACAGGTCCTGCTTTGCATTTTACATAAAAGCACTAGTACTATGGACTGGAACTAAGAAGGTGGGTAGGTAGGGGGGCATTTCAAAGTAAGTAGGTACATAGGGGGCATTTCAAAGCTGTGTAAGGATACAGTATCAACATGCACACGAACATCCATATATTGCACAGGCACCTGCTGAGTGGTGCTAGTGCTACTACAACAGATTTACACCACGTTGCCCTGCACTCGATCTTTTATCAATTAAAATGGTGCCAGAAATGTCTTTTTATGTTCCTGCTGTTTTAATGAAGAGGGCCACAGGAGATGGAATTCATCTTTATCTGTTTGCATTTTGTCTCACCTCCTAATGTTTAACCAATCAGAGCACAGTCCTTTTCAAAAAGGTTTTCTTTCAGCATTCCTAATTGAGACTAACCTAATTGAGAAGGAAGATGTCAAGAATTACATGACATAATAGACTTCTGTGCACAGAAATATAGCAAAGCTTTAGATTTCACACTGTAGTAGTACATGTGACAATGTGGACACTAACATGTGCTTCACAGTGCACCACATAGATGATTATAGCACCTTTGCTGAAGTGGTCTCCTGGTGGTGATATATTAATTAAAAATAAAGATATTTTTGGGGCCTTTGGGCCTAGCATCGATCGAGTTATGCATTGATATCACCTGCCTTGCTGCGCTGTGTTCTTTGCCTTCGAGAAAAGTGCCTTGGCAATTAAAATTTTGTCTCAACGGCAATTAATTAGTTCATTACTTTCACCATATATTATTTAAGACAGTGTTGGCTTCTCTGGGACTAATAAGCACTAAAGAATATAAAAGACAAGGAAAAACATTTCCTCTTATACCCCCATGGTTTCAAATCAAATAACACAGTGTGCAAATTGCTAATTGGTCTCTGGCCAAACTACAGGCTGTTCTCTCAGTTGTCTCAAGTCAGCAGCCAACATTAGCCAGAAGTTGGTATATTAATATATCCCAAGACAGTTGCAGCTCCATAGAAACAGCTTCAAGAAGGTTCTGATACACACAATCAATTTATCAGACATGATACCCATTGTTACAACAAGGTTCTCTTACGGTAACAGAGAATTTCCGCATAGAAATCAGATACCAGGTACAGTATAATGAAAATGAAGGGTGGCATATTTCAGGGGCACAGCACAGACATGTTAAGTGAAGGTCTCTTGAGACCAGTCATTTTGTCTGTACTATCCTGAAAAAAACTCACTGTTTCCTCCAAGACACACTGCATCTGTTGCGTTGTGACTGTATCTTTATTTAATTTCATTGTTGGAAAATAAAACACAGGAATATACAAAAATGGATTTCAAAAATCACTCAGGCTTTTTTCAGCCACCATAACCCTTGCAAGAAAGAGGGGGAGAGAGAGTGAAATAAATGTGAAGAGGGAGCCTTTCAATTTATGTGAAAATTTGTTGCTTTGGTCTCAGCAACTTTGATAAGCCCTCTTATGTTTGTCTATATTTATGTTCTTGCTCAGACTAACATATGAGGCCAGGGGGCATACCTTTATGTGAGATCTGAAACGTTCCTCGCATTTAGCTTCAGTCCAACATTTTATGTTTACGACATCAAAGTGTTTCCAAAGCTAGTAAACTGGCAACACCAAAAAACCTAAACACGAATTGCATAGTCTCAACTTCAAAAGTTTTTATGACTCAATTGAGAGTGGGCGCTCGCAGTCAGATACTTTGTGTGCTGTAAGTTGCCCTGGTCTTGCTACGTGAAAACTGGTGCTGCTCATCTATAAACCTTGCCGTTAGCAAAGAAAAGACCTGTGAATGTCAATGGGAGAGATCTCAATCCGTCAGCAGATATGGAGTCAAATATTGACTCAGTAGAAACAATTTCCTGACAAATTAAATGTATTGAAAGGGCCTTTATTGCCATTTATTACAAATTGCATGAGATACATTTCACCTTGGGCTTGGAGTCTAAAGGATTGCAAATGGCTGCAAAGACCCCCGTTTCTTTTGTTTTGTTTTGTTGGGAAAATAGGCAGAAAGAGGGAGAAAGGGAATTTATGAGTGGGAGAAAGCATATGGCACAAGCTGTTTCTTTACTCCACAGCTTGACATGCCAAATGTTAATGGTAGGCTCCTTCAGCATTCAGTCAGCAAAACACATTTATCCAGAATAAATTATACAGCTTTTACTCTTGTTTACCTGCAATTCATTTTATACAGCTGGATATTTACTAAAGAAATTCAGGCTAGTACCTTGTTCAAGGTTCAACAGGGTACAACCATAGAGTTGCAAGGCCAGTTTTCTAACTGTTATACTACATGGTTTTCCCATTGCTGTAGAGTTCTCTGTCAGTTAGGGAGGGCACTCTTGAAAAGTGCACACTTTTTGGTTCCACAGCCAGTAAAGTCAATTCAATTTTTTATCTTTTTTATTTAAAATACAGAGAGATGAAGTGAACTCATCATTTTTTCTGTAGAGAGACAAAAATCTTTATTGTACTTGACACGGAGAATACCAGACTGGATGCTCTGGCAGACTAAAATGTCCCCTGAACTCTACATGGCTCTGAACTCATATCCACTCTCGGATATCTTTCTGTCTCTGATCTACACAATCCCAAACCCACCCACTGCCTCTCCCCACTGACTCACTCCCCTAACCCCCTTTCCATTCACCCGCACTTCAAACACCGGCCATCTTTGATTGTGCATACAAAGTGAAAGCTTAAACAAAAAGAGCATTAATGAGTCTGTCCCTGAGGATCTGTGAATCACTGGAATCCTAATTACCGGTGATGAGAGGGGACGTACTACAATGGGCCGTATTGTGATGTTCAGGCTTCATTGTTAATGAAATGAGCACCTGGTTTTTTTTTTCAGGGATGGGCCCGTCCCACAGCCTCATATACTGTGACTCGAACTAAATACACAGAATCCAAATACGACCAACCTGACAGACCCTTCCAGCGCTGTCTAAGAGGCGGTATGATTGTAAATATACATTTTCCATAATGTACCCCAGCCAGACGTACGTACTTGTTTATGACAGGAATGAATGCTGACAACAAATGGTACAGCCAGCACACAGTGTGAAACAGGTACCTCATAAAAGTGCAGGTGCTGCACAGATCCACTAATCTTTATATGGATTCATCATTATCTTCACAATCTGCACAACAGTTGGTCCTTACTGATGTTTGCAAACAAGGTCTTATCTTATGCCATCTATAGCAGAGCCTCTCTTCACTCTACAAGCCTGGATTCAATCAGCACTTTTCCTCAACAATTGACTGTTTTACTTCTTACCAAGCACAGGTCAGCGATAACCAGAATGAACTCGCCAGAATTTCCGAGAAGAAACACAAATTCTTTTTTCAATTTATTTGTGAGTCAGAGTTCAGTGCGAAGGTTGATGGAGTTCAAGTTTTTGTTCCCTCTCCATGTTATGAAATCACTGTAAATGGGTTGCTCGGAGTGGGATCAAACCACTGACCATGATAGCAATGCGGCACAGCTTGTCCACAGCTGACACATTGAACTAACCATGTAACAGCCCGAGACCCTCACCTCGGGAAACTCATTAAGCTCTTTTCATGGTGTCACCTGCGCACAGAGCTCTGCCACACGCCAGGCCTTGTCATCTCTCTGTGAGAGGAGATAAGGGGAAACTGGCTGTTCTCGCACCCTGGTAATTGGTCACATGCTCTGGGCTTTAAAATCACAGTTTAAATCCACCATAACAATTCGAGATCAGCTGTGGCCGTTCGAGCACAGCGACACCAGTGATTAACGGTCAATAAAAAGTTATCCTTCAACAGCCACCAATCATATTTCAGCCCACCCAGCAATGACAAAATTATATAAGCAAACCCAATTAACATGAAAACTGAATCTATAAAGTGCATTTGTAGTGTTAACTTTCTCAATATTTCTGTATCTTTGCCTTGTGAAGAGAATGTCTCTACAAGCACGAAGATTATTGCTGCTATTTTAAAACCTTTGATGCCTGGTCTGCTGCCACAGAGAATGGTTTTTGCAATGTGCCATAGCAAAAGATGACAATATAGGCTCAGTATCCCTCTGCCAGAACCATTAAATGAGCTGTGGAGGAGATGGTCTGAAGATAAGGATAAGCTATTGTAGGTGGGAGGCCTGTTTCTGCATCCACATGTGATAAGACACTGAAAGGAGCAGTAAATTGAGGAGCACTCCTTCCTCACTGATATATTAGGAAATCCTCCTGTCCACAATATCCCTGGGAAGTTTATCCCAAAAGCAGTTCCGCACAACCCTAGCAGCAAAGCAAAAGATCACCAGGCCAGGAGCGCTGATCTTTAATCTGTCTCAAGGTTACAGAAATGTGTGTGTGTGTGTGTGTGTGTGTGTGTGTGTGTAATATTGTAAGGACCCTACAGAACAAAATTAAAATATGTGTGTCTATTTGTATATACAATTTGTGTAAGGTCATTGATTCTGTTTCTGGCCATAGTGGTCACATAAAACTCTGAATGAGTTGATTTAACACTAAACATTTTACTGTATATACATACGTATATATATATATATATATATATATATGTGTGTGTGTGTGTGTATGTGTGCCTGTGTGTGTGCGTGTGCGTGTGTGTGCACGTGCATAAAATAACTGATTTGACAAATTACACAAAACATGGTGGAATTGATTCAGATGAGGCCATTCGCAGTGCTTTAACTCAGGGTAGAAAAAAAGAATAAAATTTCAAACCAGACCATATTAGAAGTCAGCTGGGTCTGTCTGCAGAGGGGGCTCATTATGTAGTGCATAATTTGCAATCAGCGCAAGCCCTGGAAATGCACTCCAGCAAGCCCACCTCTATTCAGTCAAAGTGCGCGTGATGACTGGGGTTCATTATAATGGGCAGGGAAAGTGTAGGAATTTGGTTCTTTGCTAAGTAAAACATGCAGTTCCGAAGATTAGATCAATAACAATATTTTAAGAAAGAAAAAAGCATAAAACATAGCAAGTAAATGACAACAAAGGGTTGTTCTGGCACTGGATTTATACCATTTTCCGAGAACAAAATGTACCAGTAAGGTGGCAGGCAACTAAATGGTCATTGTTGCCTCTGTATGCATGTTGGCCATCAAAACATCCCCCTTTGTATTTACATTTATCTGGCAGGTCTATCCCAAATCATAATTCCTGCATACTGAGGCAGATTACATTATCCAAATGGTCATTATCACCTCTGAGACTGTCTCTGCCTCCCATTTGGTTCTGTTAAGAAACAAAAATCTGTTAAACAAACAGATTAACAGCACGACCATTTAACGAAGGTTAAATTGTGTTATGGGTTAGTGACCCTGTCAATGAGGTGCACCCTTCAATCCTCTGAAATCCAGGTTTAAAAAGTGTTGCACATGACTACTTAAAGCACAGCCTCCATGAATACTTTCCACTCCTGTTTTTCCACTTCACCTTCAGAGTTGGTTCACAGAAGATGCCTTCCATGGATATGCAAAATGGGCTCTCTGCCAGGGACTGCTTACAAAAACAGAGGCCATGATCAAAGTAACACGATATAATGGGCAAAATGGAACAGACCTGAGTGCACAGACAGACAGACAGACATACAGTACACACACACATACTAGTATACCCCAGTTCTCATGCACACACACACATACAAACGAACACTCAAGCATGCACATACACTCACATTTGCTTTCTTACATGTTTATGGCTGCTTATGCCTGCTGAATACTTCTGTGGTTATAAGTAGTTGTGCAGTAAAGAGGCTAACGAGGCATTTTCGGTGGCGCCTGATTATTAAGACCAGGTCATGATTCACGTGTCTTGCCACTATTGGGACATATGAGTTTTGAGTCAGGGGATGGATGTGGTGGTGGTAGTGCAAGCTGGAGTCTGTGCTGATGTAGCACAGCTCTGTGGTGGGTGCGCTGGAGTTCAAGTTATTCAACCCCCAAGTCTCCGGGTTATATGTTATATGCATTTAGGATCATCGTGAGGTGGTCCTCATAGTGGCGTTTCTGACCGCTGGGTCTCCTGCTGGCCTCGCAGATCTGTCCGTAGAGGCCCGGATGAGGAAACGGCTTGGGGGTCTGTGGATAACATGTCAAACCCACCATAGCGGACATCTCGCAAGCATTGCCTCTATGCTGATAGTATTAGTGCATTGGAGGACGTAATTATTAAAGATTCTGTCTCTCCCTGTGACATCAAGAATACGCTGTAGGCATCTGGTGCTGAAGGCTTTGAGTCTCTTAATGAGTCTTCAATAGGGGTCCCAGGCTTTGGCACCACATAATAGATTCAAAACACCGACTGGTAGACTGCTATCTTAGTAGAGGAGCAGATTCATTCGTTTCCCATGAGCAAAATCGACCAAAACAAAGGAGGCAAGGTTGCGAGTCTGGACGACCTCATTAATGAGACAAGGAGGACTTCAAGGTGCTTCCAAGTGCAGGCAGCAGAAGTGTTGCACAACCTTTAGGCGTGTGCCATGGATGTAAAATTCTGATTTGCTGGGGTGGGTGCATTAGGCAATGACTGCCATTGCACAAAATAGATAATATCGTAAATCTGAAACTTACACTGGAGGAATTACCGGAATTATTACCTCTACCGGAATTAGGTATTACCAAAGAAATTTCAGCACACAATATACATACATTTTATGATTTTTAAATTTCTTTCCATGTGCATTATGAACTTCGGCCATGATCTATTGCTCTTGCAACGGCTTGCAAAGTAATTGTCTTCAAGTCTTTAATGAGTATGTTTGTATGAGTGTGCAGCAGGAGCGACTGAAATGGATTAGAATGGGACACACTAAGGGCCAGATTTACTGAGAATTTCAGGTGCAAATATGAGGCGTTCTGCCTCAGAAATATGCGTCTTATTTAGCAAACATGAGCACAGAGCTGGAAGTGCAATGTGCGTGTCATCTGCCTGAGTCATCCCAAGATGTGCTTCTCTCCCTAATGCATATGCATTTAAGGGAGAATTATGCAAATAACAGGCGGAGATATAAGTGTGGCTGATTATGTATTCCAGTGAATTTCCCAAAGTTAATTAACAAGGGTCGACTTTTTGGTGAAATTTCTCTGCCTCTATAGAGCAGACATAAATCAAGGCACAAGCAAGACAGAGACACAGGTATAGGCCATGAAGAAGAACCTTTGCAGCATGCAGTAATTCAGGCTAGGTGCTTGTCTCAGAAAATAGGCTATAGGCTAAAGTCACAGAGCAGTCACAGCAAAGTTGTTAAAAATGATGGAAAAGTGAAAAAAGAGTTTTCCATCTCAACAAAAGTCAAGCTCCTTGCAACATTACACTATCATTGATCATTTCAAACGACAACTGCTGCCACAGCTGGAATATCACAGTCCTCATTTTGTCCTGTGCTATTCATAGTGCTAGATACCCTCCACATCCAATCAAAATAATCAACACACTTAACGGGGTTTAAAAAAAAAAAAAAAACTTATTTTAAGCTCTACTTCAATCCCAAATTGCTATTATTAAGATGTCCCATTCATTGATTGCGTAATTTAGTAAATAAGACGTTCATTTCACACAGACTGCGTACGCATCAGCGTACCCTTGCTAGGCCACATTTTACCCAGCAAGTTTTATATACATCTGGCCCTAAGAGCTCAGCTGTAATTACATCTCTGCTGCTGAGTCTGATTAGGAGCCAGACAGTGTGTCTGCTTTCACGGTAAGGAAACATACATTCTGGTGGCTGTACATTCTGAAAATGGTGAAATGTGAATAGGCCACATACACACAAAAATACACGTGTGCATATATTTATGCACATGCATTCCCACATGCGCACGCTCAGGCAGAGATGTGCAAATGCATGGATGCACACAATTGTGCATGCACACACACACACACACACACACACACACACACAAGTTGTACCAAATTATTCTGTAACAGGGAACTGTTTCTGTATCACAGACTGACGGCACCATTAATCATGTTTTCTTTTGTTGTACTAATCTGGTGTTCAGTGCCTCCTTTTAAAAAATAATCTGTATTCACAGTGAATACAAGTCACCACAGGGAGCTGCACGCTCTTACTATTTACAATTGTAGATTAGAATGGTTTGTTGTGCTTTTTGAATTTTTAAAGCTTTACTGATCACGAGAGACTTGATAATTTCTCAGATCTGAACATATAATACTACTGCTTGGTAGCAGTGTAGTATAATGGGTAAGGAACTGGTCTCGTAACCTAAAGGTCCCAGGTTTGATTCCCAGGTGGGACGCTGCCATTGGACCCCTGAGCAAGGTACTTAACCTGCATTGCTTCAGTATATCCAGCGGTATAAATGGATACAATGTAAATGCTATGTAAAACGTTGTGTAAGTCACTCTATATAAGAGTGTCTGCTAAATGCCTGTGATGTATTTCTAAACCTAGTTTTTAAAGACAATGATAGGCTACTTGGATGACAATGTCGATCTTGCAGCACCATACAGTACTGCATATCTCAATACTGTTCCACAAATGCAGGATCACTTTTACTTGTATTCATTTCTTTTATTCTTGTTATGAACACATTGAATCCATGAGTAATAGGAACAATACATGTAGTAATAATGATCCTTTGACACGTTTTGTATACACATTACACATGTACACATACATATGCATCGGTCCATAAATCTAAATGCTAAATAAATAAATACAATGCCATGAATAAAGTATTATATGGGTGTTTGATAACTTTTTGTTTAAGTAAATAAAATAAAATAAAAACATGTATTTTGTGTTTAATCAGTTTCTCTTTTTTTAATATAACATTTTTGTCTGAAGATCTGAAACCATTCATTGCGACAAATATGCAATAACTGAGGAAATCAGGAAGTGCGAAATACTTTTTCACAGCACTGTAAATAAACAAACAAACAAACAAACAAAGAAATAAATGCTGTTGCCCCTGTTCATATGCTAACCTTATCCGTTATTAGCAAAAAGGCTGAACCGTGGGAAGGCACAGCTGCCATTAAAGATACCATTAACTGTGTTTCCTGCATTAACTGTGTATTGTGGGTTAATATTACTTTGGAAATATTTCATAATTTCTTATTAAATTGGCAGTTTTGGAGAACACAAAGTAACTGGCCTAAATATGTTAGAGATATCAGAACCCTTTCCAATTCCATATAACATCATATGCATATAGGCAATCATTCAGAAATCCCTCTCTGGGGCTGCTGAGTGGTTCATTCAAATCATGTGATTTCACAAGTACTTTGAATGGAAACACCTGTTTTTTTGGTTGGTGTTAGCACTAGAAGCAGCTGCTTTTAATGCATCTTGATACATATTTTGAAACATTTAAATGAAGGAAAAGCTACAAACAAGAAGACACAACAATGGTTTGCAAATATACGTTAATTCCAGGAGTGAGTGGAGGGCATAATGTAATGAAACAGGAATAGAATTGTAGCAGTTATTCAATTCAGCACTCTTATTTGGGCTGAAGTCCCAGAAATAATACACACACACAGAATCATAAGATGCAGATAGCCAGATAATTTACTGCAAAGGAGCACCACACAGTGCACGTATGAGGAACCTGTTTGGCCTAATGCTGGAGCTTTAAGATCAATACATCAATATGCATCGGGGCTGGCAGCTTGAACCAAAGGGATTGATTTTGTGGAAAAAGTCCCTTTTTTATTACTGTAGTGTGTATGCAGCATGTCACAGAGTCACAGTGGGGACTTCAACCGTAGCAAAGATCCTGCAGACATTCAGTGCATCTGCAGCCACCAGGTGCCCGAACATGAAAATGATATGCTAATTAGCAATGGCAAAGCAGATGTCTCCTTTTCACTGTTTGCAACCATGAAAAAAGGATAGGACAGCAGTTAAATAATAATAAGGATCGAAATTGTACAGCTGAGCTTCCTCTACACTCTGAAAATGGAAAAATTGGCCGTTTTATAATTTTATTTAAGGTTTTTCCATCCGCGGTACTGGCACATGCACAGCACCCAACAGAAAGGAACACACACTGGATTTCAGTCAGTGAGGGAGACGTGTGTAAAATAATGAGTTTTTCCTGGTGAGGACGTGGCGAGAGGGCTGAAAAACAATGCATAGCTGAGCAGCGTTGGCAGGAAGACAAACGGCCTCTTCTGGGCAAATTATGTTCCTGTTTTGGGCACTCAGGAGCTGGTAATTGTGAAGTTTCAGCACTAACTTCTGGCTCCTAAGACAACTGATCCAATGTTGCTCACGTCCCATGCTGTTTGCAGTCACGTAACAATTTTGTCCTTGGAATTTATACAGGAAGCTTACAGAAAAACAGCCTGTTTAAAGTGCGGATAAGGCACCACGCAGTGTAATCAGTGATGCCTGTGAGAAGTGTGAGGAGAATGATGATGGGCCTTGCCATCCTCTTGTTTAACCTTTACAGCATTGCAGTCAACTTCTCAAAAGGGATTGTCTTACCCATCCTTGATCTATGGTTTTGTGGTAACACTTTAAATTATAGGTCCCTAATAACATATGAACTACTATTTAGATAGTAACGAAATAATAATAATAATTATTATTATGCAGTAATACCACTATGTTATTTGATCTTACATGTTGTTATGGTGTAACGTGACAAAATTAATTAGGCATGGACTTTTTTTGTACTGTTCATGCATAATTACAATAGTAATACCATTCATTAATACTTGATAATTGTTCATATGTATTTACACCAAGCCAGACCTGCAAAATGAAGTGAGTAGATTCTCATTTATTTTATGATAATTCATATGTGTTTACACTACACCACACCTGTAAAATTTAGTGAATCTGTTCACCAATAATTATACAATAATTTGACCCATAAATTGAAGTGAGCATGTTCTATAAATTACTATTATCGAAAAACAGGAAGCAATTTCCATATTTATTACAATGCTTCTTTATTGGCAGTTACAGGTTACATGGGACAGTAAATTTCATGAAAATGAGATTGCCTAGGGCACTGTTTGGACATATTCTGTAAGGCTCTACAAGTTGGCTAACTAAGCCAGCTTTCTAACATTAACAAAATTCACACCCATCCACACACATGTCCATTGCATGCCGCTGTCACTGTAAAAAATACATCTATGTGGCTGTTTTTCTGTTTTGCATTTTCTAGTTCCATGATCCTATAGACTACGCACAATGTAGTTTTATAATGCACATTCTTATAATTTGACATCGTCACATACATATTCCCATCCTGCTCCTTGAGTGAAGTTTCATGCTGAATATATGCCTACATGATGGAAAATGCACATAGACAATAAGCCATTTGGAGGCATATGTCATCCTCCATGTGCCATAAGCCACTAAAATGATTGGCAGGTTATCAGAATTTCAAATCCAAGGGTGAGGGGGTCAATCTATATCTTTAACCCACAGGCCCCCCCATATCCCACCTTTGCATGTGCAGAATTCGCAATTTTATTTCATTTCAACAAAAGGGTACTTCTAATGGGAATATTTATTTCATTGCGAACATTATTCTGTAACAAATTATTTCAAGAAAGAGTGTCAGAGGGAGAAAGACAAGTTAATTCAGCAGACATCAGTCTCACAGGAGTTAGAGTGAAAGAAAGAGACATCAAACCCATGCGGTCTATCTAGTATCACAGAATGAATCTGTGATATGAATGTACTGTGTGCCTATGCAGAAACTTACAAGGTTATTTACAAAACTGCAAAAGTCAATAAAATGTAATGTGAAAATGATCAGAAACACTGAAAAAATGTAATGAAGCCACTTTCAGCAGAACCAGAGAAAGCTTGACTCGTGTGATCTGCATTTCCAGAAGAAATAAAATTATGAGATGGTGAGTTTTTTTAAACTAATTTGATACAATAAGAGCCTTTCCAAAACTGAACAGAATGTGATTATTCAAGGCTGAATGGTTTTCTGTTTCATAGTTCACACAACAAACTAAGTTCACATTTTTCAGGCAGTACAGTACACAGTAAGTACAGTTCTTATGGAAATGAATGCTCATCTTTATGCAATGCAATGTTCTACCTTTAAGCTAAGGGTCATCCCAACGGATCCTACCTCCCGTAGGTCAGATCTGGTTCTGCTTTACATATCTTTGACTACATCTGTGCTGCTACAAGATATTTTCTTATTCAAATATGTTGCATTGCTAAAGGTTTTGAATTATAATTGAATTATTTGAGTTGGCAAGTTGAAAAAGCATGAAGACATTTTTTTGTCATTTTGTGGTAGTTCCTTGTTTGTATTATTCCATTCTGTTGTGCTGTAGCTGTAACTCAGGTAAGGTCTATATATCTGGCAAGGTCTGGTGTACAGGTCTGTATTGTCTATTTCTCTATATATCTCTCATTGATGTTGATATCAATGTCTGCTTTTTAGTTAAATCGGTTTCCCACTGTTTTCTTTAGCAATAATACTAAGACACACTCCTTTGTTTAATATTGATAAAATTTTAAATAGTTGACATTTTTTCATAGACATTCAGTTCACCAGTTAGTCCATAAGTCTACAGTCCTTTTCTCTTAAATGAAACATGACATGCAAGCATTTATTGTGATACATTTTCTGATTGCACACATATTTAAACATCAGTTTAAAAAACAGTTTTGTACCCCATTCAAATGGTTTAAATATAGAAACTTGTCATGGTTCTGTGTTTCCGTCTCTGTCTTTCCTTGTTGGGCCGCCAGATGGCGGCACTTCTGTTTTGTGTCCTGCTCCCCCTGTTTAATTGTATTATTGCTTTCAATTATTCTATTATTGTTTTTGGGTTGTCTCATTTTCCCTTCCCTCTCTGTGGCCTGATTGTTCATGGTGCCCTCCTGTGTCTCGTCAGTGTCTGGTCTATTTAAGTTCCCTTCTTCCTTGACTCAGGTGCTGGATCCTTGTTTGTTTGTGTGTGCCTCTGATCATGTTTCTGCCCCGTGTGGTCCTGCCCATGTTCTGTTTTCCACGTGCTTTTGGATTTTTGGATTTTCTTTGTTTCCTGTGTTTTTGAAGTTTTTCTTTGTGTTTTTTGAGAGTTGCCCTGCGAGGCTTTTTGTTCCCTGCTTTAGTTCCTGTTTTGTAAAGTAAAGTCTTTGTTCCTATTACCGTTTGCAGTTTTGTGTTTTCCCCCTCACTCTTTGTTTGGGTCCTAACCCCCCACGCACCTGACAGAAACTAATATATAAAAAAAAGAAAATAAGATTTGTTCTAGCACATGGTCTGTGGAAGCAGCAGGTACTGTTGATCTTTCCATGGGCATATTGACACACATTATTCCCCGCTATGTCCTTTGAGCATTTCGGCTTTTCCACCTTTCCTCCTCCTTACCACCTAATGCTGTAATGCTGGTGGACGCTTTGTGGGATGAGCAAGATGACGAGCAAGGGACATTTATTTGTGCCATGTTCCTGAGGCCCGTGCGGAGGCGTGGGAAGATGTTCTGAGCAGGGGGTGCTATGGACAGAAATGCTAAATCCAAATCCATTATGTTTTAACTTCATACATACGATCGTATCACTATGCAAAACACATACGTATTCTGTATAATGTCTGCATAGATGCCCTGCGATAGATTGGCGACCCATCCAGTGTGTATTCCGGCGTCTCGCCCAATGCATGCTGGGAAAGGCTCCAGCACCCCTGCGACCCTGACCAGGATAAGCGGGTATAGATAATAGATGGATGGAAGTCTGTACAAATGCAATGCATAACGCTCCTTCTTAATGAAAAATAAACAAACATCCGTGCACATACCTCTGCATAACAAAAACAGGATGGGTCCAGAGAGTGCTTCACAACACTGACCTCAAAAAAAACACGGCATCTTTACATACAAATTCACAACACTAAAACCCATGGCTTTCCACAGGCCCAGTGACTCACAAATCTGTCATCTAACAGTACTGGTGTAACTGAACATCTGGTTTGATATACAGGAACACTAAAGATAGCTTTATTGCATGCTCACAGTTGGCTGTATCTTACTCTAAATCATGCTGTCACAATAATTTTCTTTTTTGTATACACACCGCTGCACGTGAATTCGACAGCCAGTTATGCTACACAGTACATTAATTTCCGATGCCTGTCAAGTGATTACCAGACAAATATTCACACACTGTTTGGGTCACTATCATTGTTGACATCAGCCACTCAATAAATCTATGTTTTTATATCACAAAGTAGCTAAGTCAGCATTATAAAACATTGTCAATGAAACTGACTCTGCATAGCAGCTGTGCAATGACCAAATGTGTTTAACCTACACTTAGATGGCCCCAATTGTGGCCTTGCACACACTGTCATGTTGCTTATAATTCTAACGAAGGGTTTCATGTTCAATCTGTCCAGAATGTCACTATGCACATTTACGACAGCCAGGTACGTTAATTCTCTTTGAGTCATAAAGTTCCAAAGTCAGGTTTTTAATCGACAAAGTGTAGAAAAAAGAACTCTGTCAAAGTGACGTAAGGCAGTCGAGTCGAGTTCACGAACTTGTCTACTTCTTTGAACTGTCAGATAGATGGCAGAGCACTGCTTTACTGAAGGCGAAGCGGAGAACACGCTCAGTTTCAGTAATGCAATGTAGCCACTGCCATTTCGTAAACCAGTCTCGCTCGGAGGATCGATCAAAGTTCTCAGTCCGAAATCTTCTCCCAGGGAACTTCATATTCGGTTGCGATGGCTGCTCCAAACCGGCAGTGACGGTAACAGACGTGGAGGCAGCCTGCTGTTTCTTCACAATTGTCAGCTTCATGGTCTACCAAACTACTGCTAGCTCCGCTACACTCTGCTGGGGGTTGCTGAATGTTCTGCTGCTCGAGTGTTTCTGATGCCATTATTATTGTCATAGTTATACTGCATTTGTCACCATGCGTAGCGGTACACTTCGTCTTTTTGTTAGAATTTGAATTTGGAAAGAAGTCCAATATTCTTTTTTGAGCCATTTTGCTAACAATATGTGTATGGGTGATCACTTGCTTGCCAGCTAATGGACACTATGCTCATGATGTCAGTAACGTGGATGACTGGCTGTTGTTCATATTGATGTATGCCATGTCCCTGGGCCTGTGAGAGAGCATGATGGCATACATATATACATGTTCACATATAGTTAAAAAGAAATTTATGAACGCATGTATATGTTCAATGTACAGCTGGACACTCAAGCAATCACACAAAGATGCAACAAACAATGAAACGCCCCACATTTTACATTCACAGACACACACGCACACACAAACGCACCTGTGCACGCACACACACACACACACACACATACGTGGATGAATCCATTATCATCAGGACAGGGCACAGCTTCATTTCTTTCTGGGGCTTTTGGTGGAACAAAAGGCCAATAACTGAATTCCACACACCTACAGTCCAATCAATGAATATCTCCCGGGCCCTGCTGAAACAAACCTCACTAATTTATATCTCATATTGAGAGAGAAAATGGAATTCTGGATTGTCTAGGGTTGGGTTATCTGGGTGTATTCTGATCCTGTTGCTGTAACCAAACACCCTTTGGAAGTTAATTTCACCACAGCTTATAGTGAAACCATCAGTTAGTCTAAAATGTGGCATGAAACAACAGCAATTCTTCCAGTTTATTAAATCATCGTGGAAATTGGTATTCCTGCTCTGCTTCATTTGTTTCAAAGCTCTCCTCAAAATAACCATCTGTCCTACCTTAAATATGTTGTGACTGTTCCAGTTCTGTCTTGAAATGTGATCTGCTGTATTTGATATAGACCTGATTGATTAACCAATTTAAATCAAAATCGTGTTTTGACCACATTTAATTTTTGAACCGCAATAGGCTGCAATTTAAATAAAAATATACACATCCTCGCGCTGTGATTCAAAGAAACAGTTTAACGAAAGTGTCAGTGGAAATGTTGCACTCTGCAGTATGCTCTCTGCGTGCATACCCTGTGTGTGAGGCTGATGTTTAGTATTTGACCAATCAGAAGCCTCATTTTAAAAGTCAGTGGCAGTATCGTTTAGAACTGGCCGTGGGAGTGTATGGTCTGACAGAGACGAAGAGAAGAGCTGGCTTGCCATTTGAAATTTCATTCAATACTGAAAATTAGTACAGCTGAGGAGGAGGAGGCTGTCACTGCAAAAAAAAAAACTTCACTTCAGTTTTTTGTCAGTATTTTTTGGTTTTAGCTGAACCATTATCGAATAGATGCAGGTACTGTGCAAAGCTTGCAAGAGTTGCAACATCATGGGGCAAACACAGCTAATTTATACCAGCATTTTAACAGTAGAATAAAGAGTTACACAATGAATTTATGGAAATAAAAGTCCCGTGAAGCAATTAGAAAAGACATAGCCAAGGGTGAGCCTGAGTCAGCCAAACAAACAATTTTCAGTGCTTTTGCAAGTATCACATTGTGTGAGAAATCTTCAAGGGGGACATATAACTGAGGCTGTCACTTATTACTTAGCCAAAGATATGATTCCTATGGTCAGCAAGGAGGTATTCCAGAAACTGATAAACAAACTTTATAAGAGAGAAAAAAATTGGTGCCCAACACGGGGCTGTGTATATCCAATTCCCACCCCAATTTGGAATTTCCAGTCATCTGCAACTGCAGCTACGCACATGCTGCAACCCAATTGTTGATTCGGGAGAGTTTAGACATCAACGGTTCTCCTACGAAACACAAGGTGCTGCCAGCTACTTCTTTACACACCACAGACTACAGATTCGACTACGAATTTGTGAGAGGAAGAATTTGCGAAAAAGTGAAAAATTTTACTTTTACTCAGCTAATATAGTTGCACAATGCCTGCACTGTATTCCCTAGTATCCTGAAAAATGTATACATTCAATTCAGTTTTCAGATTGTCATGTAGAAGGATTAAATACTATATTAATTAAGAACAGCCCTGCAATATGCTCTTTAAGTACTTACATAAGCAAGTCATGTCAGCTGCCTTGTGCCAATTTGCATGCTCCTGGATGCAAGACTGGTTCTCTTTCACATTCTGCTGCACTGCTTGCTGTCTTATTACACATGCAACTGGGTCAACCAGCTTATATGAGGAATTGGGCTCACTTTGTCACTTCGTCTAGAGATGGTGCACTTATGACCTCATCCAGTTACGAGCAAACAAGTTCACATAATCCTGCCTGTGGGTTTGAATGGCTACTTCCCACAGCATGTTGACTAACTGCTAGCTTTTCATCTGATTTTAGCTTAATACGGCCTAATGAATTAAATATATAGCCCTGGATTCAAGCAAAATTTGTCCTTAAAACTGACTCACAAATAAATGTTATTATTATTGGTTTATTTTTTGGTTTGTTTGAGTTCCATTCCATTTCTACTGTCAAATGAACTATAAAATGGATTCCTCAAACTTTTCAGTCAGAATTAAAAAAAAAAAAATCATTGACTCATTCTGTAGTCTGAGGAAAAACCATCTGTGTTGAAGATGGGTTTAGTAGTGAGCCATTAGCTCTTAAAAAATAGGCTTTACTGTAATAGGCTGTACACATCAGATTTTACTCCTTTACTCCATTAACTGTTACACACAAAGCAATGTAGCTAGGACACATGTCCTAACCACAAGCACACATGTATTATTTACAGGGGAAAATGAATCATCATCAATTTGCAATGTTTGTCAACAGGAATACACACACAGAGATTATACTATACTGTATATAGCTGACAAACTTACTGGGACTGCATACAAGCATGTATACAAAGCTTCAAAGAGATAGGAGCAATATCGTACAAGAATGATTCTGTTGAAGCATTATGTTAAATTCTGAAATACGTATGTTAGCTGGCAGGAATTATAACAGAAAACAAATATTAGTTTGGGTAGAACTCAGATTGCTGCTGCTAACATTACTGCTGCGAACGTTACTCGTATTGCCAGCGTCTGTTAGAAGCTTAGCAAAAGAGAGACATGTATCTGTGGTAGCTGCAGTAGCCGACTGTAGCTAGCAGCTGCGAGTGTGTTGTTCACCTTCCGAACATTCCATCAGTGTCAATGGAAAATTTTACAATGTGAAATCCCAAATTTCCAAAAAATATATTTGCTATTGACACAAAAAGCACATGCAACTAGGTGAAGCTACTTGCCAAACTTGGTAGGTCTAACTGAAGAGCGGTAGGAGTAACAAACAGAATGTTGGTGTGGAATAAGATGAAATAATAAGGAGAACACTAAATTAGCTTTTTCAGTGAACTTACATGCTCATCAGTGGGGCTAGCACTCGCTTTGTCTCGCACTCCATCTTTAAATGAATCTCCACTGTATAAGTATGAAAATAAAGCCTCTAATTGAGATCCGCTTATTTATACTGTCACAGCGCAAAACCTTTTTCTCTGATCCGGCATAATTATGAATCCATTTTATAGCGCAGTGGTAAGTTGTACTGAGAGCTAGCTTGCTCCAGGCTGCGTGCACTCTCTGCTTGTCAGCTCAATCTACGTTACGCAGGCCCCCCTCCCCCGCGCGAGTTAGATATGGAGTTAGATTTCGTGCAAATGGCTCGGCCCACTGACACCAATGAGGGCTCATTTGAAAGGTTGCAGTCATGTTTAATTTGTTCCATAAATGAATTGCTTAAAAGTAAACATATAGCTGTTCAAAAGCCCACTGTATACTGCTGTACTAAAGGGACAAATAAACCAGCCATGTTCTAAATGGATGCTTGTCGCATTGAAATGAAAATAGCGCCTGACCAACCTAACAGCTTTAGCTTGAATACGAGTGGAGGCGTTATGGGATACAAAAACATTTACGTTGACAAAAGAGCCATACAGACGCAAGTAATGGACATACCAAAAATGAATGCGATGAAAATACATTACACGATGACATTTGAAACTTTTTTCTGAATGATTTATTTGGTGATCTGAGGTATTTTTCTGAAAGCTGAAAGGGTATTAAAAAAAAAATGTCATGCAAATATTAATGAGACCAAGTAGCCCTAGAACGTGTAAAAAATAAGTTTTATGGTGCGGGTTTGTGCGTAATAAGTGATTGGGGGATGGGGATGCTCCTTTGTTGCCCTGAGCGCTAATGAGAGAATGAGTCGTCAGCCAGAAAGGAGTTTGCTGCAAGCGCTGACCTTGAATTTGCGGCATGTTTCTTACCCATTTAAAAAAAAAAAATTTTGTGAATCTTTGCTTTATCCCCGTTCTGTGGACAGCGGTGTCCATACCACTAGGCGGCAGGGGGGAGAGGGTCACTGTCTGTCTCAAATGACTGCTGAAAGACCGTTGCCTTACCTTCCAGCGGGAATAATACTGAAAGAGTTAATATATTAATAAGTAATGATGCTCAGTAGTGCTTCTACAATATTAAATAGAACAAAAGCTGTTTCAAACATTCTGGGACTTCCAATAACAAAGAAAGAACAAACCAATAGCCATGATAATAAAGAAAATGATGACCATAGTAATAATCTCCTCTGCACATCTTGCTGATTCAGTGAGTGTATAATTTTCCTGGTCTGACACTAAACTATGGGTGGCTCAGATGTGATATTATTGCTGCCGAGAGAACATAATATTGAAGCTGAAAAGTTGAAAATGAAAAATCATTGTCCTTGATCATGTTTTGCAGACAGAATGCCCAAACTCACACCAACTCATCCACAAATATTTGCATCAAAGCTCAATCTAAATCATCTAAATTCAGACAATTCATTTTTGAATTTCCAAGATAAATAATTTCAGAAAATTGTTTCAAAGAATAAGAAAAAAATGGTATTTGGAATCAATATGCAACTATACATTGTTGATTATCATCATGTTTTTGGCTAACCAAAAGACTATATATTTTTTGAAGAATTTGATTTTGCTTTGATGTTGAAGTAGATTTTTTTTTTTAACAAAACATGTTGTTTTCTTTTTCTTTTGCTTTATATTTGTTCCATTTAAGCTCACAGCATTCAAATAGAGTAAACAGTTCTCACACTTCAGAGCATATCTCTGTAATCTGTATTCATAATAAATGCATCTGTGATCTGTACGCTTGCACACATTAAATTATCCATTTTCAAACAACATTCTCTTTCCTGAATAGTCCTATTACTCTGTTTCTTTCCCCCATTTTTGTAGGCTTCCTGTTGTGTTGCAGCAGACTTCCTGAGAAGTCTAACAGACCCCTGCAGATTAATTGGATTCAAATGGTTTTTAGCACATTATTGGCTATTCATAAAAAAATGCAACTTGTCCTTAGCTCGGCAACAACCATGGCTTTTTTCAGTTTTTTTTCTAAAAACACCACCTGCATATGAATCGGTTATTACATGAGACAGAATATAATTTTCTGATCAATTTAGCTTAATGTGAAATTTCTGAACATGAATTTGTTTAAGCTTTCAGCTTGTTTCAGTTAAGTTTAACAACATAAGTTCCACACACTTGCACAATGCAATAATATGGTGAAATCACTGGTGTCTCTTCGCTGTGTGTTATAATTTCTCCATTTCCCACTATTTTTTCCTTCATATTTGGTGTCTCGGGTCAGAGGAGTGCGGACCATCCACCCAACAGACCACACCAAACACACTAAATCTGCCAATGCCTCTTCTACCATCGGCAGAACCCCAAAATTCATGCTGTTCTTAAATAATATTTGTTCATGATCTTTACTTTTCCCACCCAAAGATATGCGTAATTGCTTAGGCAAATGTCAGTGAAAGAAAAGTAGCCTGAACAAAAAGCAAAAACTATGAACCCATAAAATCCAGACATGGTCAAGCCTGGACTGTTGACTTACTGGAATGGAATATAGAAGTTTCAATTGTACTCCGTAAAAGATGATTTTACACTGAACATTTTACTGTGCAAGGTTTTTGGTTCCAGCTATACTATCAGTATGATAGTATGACTATCAGTAGCTTTTTTATGATATTCAAAAATTGAATATTGCAATATTTGTTTATAAAGTCAATAATGATAAGTCTGAGACCCCGTCACTGGGTTACTGTGGGGACCTGGCTGTCCTGACTGATTTTACTTTGAAATGGTCAGATTCTTTGTCATCACCAGATACATACAGCTTCCCACATTTTGGATAGGATGGACAAATCTGCTACAATTATTGCACATTTAGGGATTCTTTGCCATTTAAAATGCTTCTATTTCCGGTTAATAGATCCCAGACATTGACATGGTGCTGTTAAATCCATTTGGCATGGGGAAAATTGTTGAGTGAAAATACAAGCTTTGCTGTTTCAATGGAGAAACTGGCTTGGCAGTGGTGGTTCTGCTGCAGAGGAGTGGGCCAGATATTACAATCCTCCAAGAGGACATAAAAATTAAGAGGAAGTTGTGTTTCAGTTCTGTCAGAAGGAACACAGGTCTACAACCAAAATGATACCACAATAGATTTGAGTTAATGAATACTGATTAGTATGTCTTAAGTCACATGTTGTGAATTTGCATTAGCTGTAACCGTAAGACTGCAGTCTTGTAAATTTGAAAATCAGAAAATAAATACAATGTGCGCTTTTAGGTTTGTTTATTTGGCACAGTGCACATATGTTGGGTTGTGAGAGAAGTTGTGGACAAGCTCTCCCTGCAACTTGCAATGGCTTTGTGACATCAGCAAGTCCTGATCTCAGCCCCCATGGCAGCTCTGTGTTTTGTAACATTCTATACTTGTGTCTTCCTCTACCCTGTAGAGCACTTCAATCTAAAAGTTATAAAATAAGTAGATAAAATAAAGGATTCTGTTATTTTGATGTTCACCTGCAAGAGTGCTCATGGGCTATGGACTATCCACAGAAAGAATGCTACAGGCTTGGTAGACCCAGTTACCTTGATATTTACTTCCTCTTCGCACTGCTGGTTAATAATACATTTCTATTCAGCTTACTAAAAAACGGGATGCAGTCAGCAAGATAGTTACTGAAGACTGATGTTTTGCAAACAAAACATTTTTTTTGTCTTTTTAAATTTGCTTAAGCATGCTTGGACATGGTGTAGCCCATATTGGTCAGTGGATGTAACAGGTGTGAGAAATGATAACATTAACTCCAGACCATGACCTTTTATGTCCAGATTGCACATTTGCAGCCATGCGGGACCCTAAATACTGGTAAATGGACTGCATTTATATTGCACATTTTCCAGCAAGAACTGGAAAATGTGCAGGGACTACGGGTGGAAATTAGCAAATTGCTATAACCCGGTACATTACATCTTTCCTTGTTTTATATAAGGTTAATGTTCTTTGTACATTGTCCCTGTTTAAATAAACTAAATAAATAAATAAACTTAAGAAAAAGTGCTTTACAATTAATTCACTCACAGACAGACACACAAACCTACGGTGAGCAGCCATGCATGGCGCAAACCAGCTCATTGGGAGAAATGGGGAGGGGGGGGGGGGGGGGGGGCATGACATGCTCAGAAGACCTGGGATCAAACTGACAACCTTCCAGTTGCCAGATGACCGCCAACCTCCTGCGCTAATGTCCCTATATGACCTTGAGAAAGAGAACAGGAGATTATTAGCATTTCCTGATTATTATTTATGAACTTATAAAACAAATTAAATAGAATGGAAAATAAAACTATATTGAACAAAATGAGAGCCTGTATAAAAATAAATAGGCTACATATTAATGCAAGTAATTGTTCTGATAAACATTACAAAGGTTTGAACAACCTCCATTCGCAAAGGATTCTACTTGACATACATGCCCTCTTTTCCTTCCTGTAAATATGCATATCTTGTTCGAGCCTAGGTGACTCATAACTTTTTTTTTACTGTGGTTTAAAATTTTGAGCACAAATCCTGAGTTGGACCCTAGTGTATTGCAGGGAACATCCATCTGTTGTGAAAGTTGAGTGCTATGCAGATGGACTGTGGTCTTAATGTGTTTGGGACGACCCTGTGGGAGGTCAAAACCCACAACCTGCCGCGGTCAGAGCGGACACCCTAACCTAAGGCAAGCGAGTGGGCCTACCCCCCCCCCCCCCCCCCCCCCATGGAGAGTGATGATCCATCTTTCGCTGATCTAATTCTTTATGTTTTTTTCTGCAGTAGGGGGCTGGACAGGCCAGATGCCTACACCACTGCTGACTCCAGTCCCTCAGGCATGATAACTCATCTGACCCTGAGTAATGAGCCGTCAGGTGCCCCGTCATATTACAGAGCATTTCCCATGTCACACCCTTTCCTCTGTGTGTGTGTGTTTGTTTGTGTGTGTGTGTGTGCTGAGGGGCCGGGGTTAGATCTGATGGTGACACATCCACTTGTCAGTGCAAAACTGCAAGTACTCATGTAAGCAAATGAAATTACTCTTCTGCAGTTTGGCGCCAGGATGCAGATCAATCACTTTATTTAAATAATCCTGATAGGGTAGGTGTTGGAATAGAAGGCTGCTCAAAACTAAGAATAGAAAATTAATATTCAGCCTAGGGTAAATAAGTTTTATGACTATTGCATGTGTGGGAAAACTGCTGTGGAAACACTGAAATTAATGCTGAAAGACTCTGAAGAATCCGGTATGGTGACAGGAGCGTAGGAACACGGGAGGGGGGGGGGGTGTATCTTCTCCTGTCTCCCCAGATGATTGGAGACAGATTTGGTTTGTGTCAGGTTTCCTCTCCTCTTCCTGACTTCTTTTCATCTAAGCCCTTGTTCCCATCAGGCGAAGGAGCCATGCGTGTTCTGAGCTGAGAAGGGCCTCTGCTGACATTATGTTCCTGCTATTACCTCAAGCAAACATTAAGCCTTCAATACAGCAGCTGCGATATATAGGACTTGCCTTCAAAGGAAATGGAGATTGCTGACGATATTCCACTTAACCTTGAAATGAAAGGTTTGAATGACTTCAGTCTCTTCAGACACCTGTCACACACAATATTTCACATCTTCATTTAAGCATACATCTTGCACATGTTCATATTTCAAAACTGAATGGGGAGTGCTCTTGGTTGTCTAATAGTAGCCTTGCAATCAAGTGTTGAAACATAGCCTGGCATTCAGAGATCAACGAAAAAAGAGATTTTATTAGATTTTTAAAAAGGCTTGGCAGATCCAAGGTTACATTCAACAAATCCAACGTATGCCAGTTACATGTAAGCTAATTCGCAGTTCAGTACCTCACAGTGGTTTTCTGCCACCAGAGCTTGGGGGGAAGGGGCCAGGACCAGGCTTTGTTTTTGAAACTTGCTTCCTAGTCTTATTAAGAGAGGTTGCTCTCTAGCGCCAGTGTGCTTGGCTCCAGTATAGGTCTTTCAGCCACCCGTTTCTATGTAAGTCAATGGTGTGGTCAAAATACAAAGTCAATCATTTTTTCCCACAGAAATATGTAGTCATCACAATGGGTGTTTTTCTTCATCTAATGTCTCTATTTAATGTCTCTATAATAAGTTATTGGCTGTGTCTCAATACGAAGTCAGCTGCCATACAAGGCAACATTTGACATTCACATGTCTCTATTCACTGTTTTCATAATTTTGCACACTTGTCCTTCGTAAGCATGTCCCAAATCAAAGTAATCAAAAATGCATCCTTCAAAGCTGCCTTATTTTGTTTAAATTTGAAGGCAACATTCGATGTATCCTTCACCAGGTAGGATATCACATAGGCCTCTGCAATTACCATAGGCCTCTTACCATTAAATGTTGATGGTGGAAAACAATGAAGTGGTGGCAGTGGAGGAGCTGGTTTACAAGCGTGAGGATACAGTGAATTCAATTGCTGTAGTCGTACCTAATAATACATTTTAAATAATCAATACACTGGAATAATGTACGTAATGTTCTCATGGCTTGGTGAGTTTCCATGAACTAACCAGCTAACTAACTACCAGCTAACTTGCAAGTAATCATGTTACTTTACAATCAAACAAGTCGTTGCTCTGTGAGGTCATCCTGCCTTCAATGTGCATCACAAATTTGTTGCCTTTTGAGGTTCCTTTTCTGATAGGATGCTACCTTTGGAGGGAGCTCTCTGAGGATGTAGGTAGCAGGCAGCTGATTTCATATTGGGACACTTGCTAGTAAGGGTCCACCCTTTTCCCTAGAATGCAGCCTCTGGCTCCAATTTGTACAACATGGTATAAAACTGCACTTCTGTGGCTTCACAACAGTTTTCGCAAGACCATGGAAAGTCAATGGGTGATATCACAGTCACTTTGTCCATATTTTTTAGTCTATGCTTGGAGGCCAAATTTAAATTTTCTGTCATTTGCATGTAAATTGTATTTCAGAGCTGGCATTACAGAAAGCTAAATCAAATCAAGGCCTTTTCATATTGTCCCAGTTAGATTTAATTGTCTCCAATCAGAATGATTGTTTTCTAGTGCTTTGTTTAGGGTAGTCCTCAGTGGGATTAAAATGGGGATTGTCGAAAAAGGCTGCGTGGGTACACGCAGTTATGCTGGGCTCAGACTGCACAACCAACAAAAAAGATCAATGTACACCGCACACAATCCAACATTCTTTCCTGTACATTTTTGTCTCACTGATGTACGCACTTAGTGTCACGACACAGACAGGGAATTACTAACTACAGAACTCTACACTGGATTTTCGTTGTGAGGAGTGTTGATATTCTCAAGAAAAAACATGAAACTCTGATGATTTCCTTTGCAATTTTCGTCAGATATAAATCAGAATACACGCTACATTGTTAAAGCAGTGTCATACATTCAAAACCAAACAAAACAAAACAAGTGTTCTGCTGCTCTGTCACACTGTTCTGAGTCTGTTGTCTTCCCAAAAAGAGTTCAACCAGCCTTTCTTCCATCTACATGCATGCAAAATGCAGGGTACTGGGATTTATTTACTTTTTTTTTTGAGGACATTATGCTACTAGTATGTGTGTGGTTTTTTGTTTGTTTGTTTTTTCAAGCTTCCTCCATATGGCTTTCTCATGTTTTTCATTTTCAGGTGAGATTGGACACCTCTGCCCTAGACCATACTTTTGCACAACAGGACAGCAAATTGCGCAGAACAGATTTATTCATCAGAGGCCTGGCTTCAGATAAACAAATGTAATGTGTGACCACTGGAACTACTTTCCTCAGGCGAAAAAAAGGTTTTATATGTTGCCATGACCTGTTTGCCCATCTTTCTTTGTCTAACATTATCCAATAAATTAAACACATGCAAACACCACATCCAGGCTCTGCAAGGGTCTTTGCTTTGCTTTCTAACCAGAGTACTCAGTCTTGTCCACTTCCTCAGATTTCCTTAAAGCCTTCTTTAGAAGAAGTGTCCACAGTCAAAGTAATCACTGTTCACCAGTCAAATTACAGACTGCCCAAACATGCGCAAGGGAAGCAATCTGGAAATGTCCAAATGTTCTGGAAGTAAGTATAGGGAGTACAGGGGAATCGATATACAATAATTAAATTAATGAGCATAATTAAGGGCAAGACACAGAACAATCATGCTGAGGACTTCCAGTTGAATTTCAGTAAAGATGTTAGCCTAGTCTTGACTAGCTGCACCACCTGTGTTTTACATAACTTTGTTACAAATTCCCACTTTTTAAATTTCTTTATACATCCAGTGGACTCAATAGAGATCAACAGAAGAAATGGTAATCAACACCCATTCTCTTGTGTTTAAAACATTAATGTTAAACGTTAAAAAGCAAAGAAGCAACTAGCACAAAACTTTGGACAAAGCTTGACTGGACAAAATGGCTGACACTAACACAGACACTGTACAGGGCACAAGAGGGCCGGTATTTTGCTGGGCTTACTTCCTCAATTAATGGCCTGAAACAAACATTTTCTGAACTGTGCATTGATGTGAAAGCCATTTGTCAAGACATTGATTCGTTTTAGACTAAACTTGTCAAAATAGGAAGAGATGTTTCTGCTATGAGAATCTCTGTTCTTTCATTAATCAAATGCATCAATATAATGAGAGTTGCGCAAAGACAAAACAGGGACAGCATCGAAGAACTGAATGGCGAAATCTCAAAGCTGAACTTGAGGACGGCAATCGCCATTCTAACCTCCAGTGTTAACCTGCCTGAAGGTGAAGAGGGAGAGGATGAAATCACTTTTCAGATCTACCAATCTGGTTCCCATCATTTGCTGGCATGCCCTGTTGAATTCAGAAGGGCTCACCACATCTACAGTCTAGTGGAGCATCTGACAATAGATCCAAAAAATCACAGACTCTGATTGTCAGATTGCTTCTCTATACTGGCAGGCAGGATATTGTGAAAGCCTACCATCAACCCAACCATTCACCCATGATTTACTCATCTGCTGCTGTTTCCAACTTCACAGCCCTGAGACGTAAAGCTCTCTCACAGTCGCTGACCCTCCTCAGACAGAGAGGTGCTCAAACTTTTCTCCTATACCCAGTGAAGCTCAAGGTGCTTTATAACTCAAAACTACATGTTTTCTCTTCTCCCGATGGAGCTCAACATTTTATTAATGGTATGTCAGTATCAGACAGGCTAATGTGCCCGAGTTCATGGCTCGGCGATTAACAGCAACTGTGCCGTACCAACCAGTTATCAGCTTAACCTTTATAGCTTTGCTTAAGTCATTATACATTGTTTTGTATACTGTCAGCTTTACTCATATTCAATTAGATGTTGCTCTGTCGCTCTGTGTTTTTCAAGCTGACTTTATTAATATTTCTTTCTATTTCATTCAATCGGAAAGACAGTGCAGATTAGTTATTATAGTGGAGTAACAGTGTAGTTAAAATATAGGCTACTGCTTTCCAGAATCATAAGGATACAGTCAGCAATAACTATTGGTAAACAAATGAAAGTAAGTTCTTGCTTTAGATTTCTTCCAGTATTGGAACATTGTTGATATAATTCCATTATGAACAATTTGGGTGGTCATATATTCCTCATCAGTGGGAAGTTAGTATTCGTATTATTGACATTAATACCAATACTATATAATTATATGTATAATAACCCGGTTAAACCGCAAGACACAAGACCTCAAGGGTAAAAGGTTGATATTTTATTTTACCGTTGGGGTATTGTGTCTTGCAGTTTAACCAGTTTATTAGATTGACATAAATGTTATTTCATAATAGTGATTCTGATATATTTTTGTGGAGCATCCATGGTGTTAATTGTCCTCTGAAGAGAGTTAAATGTCTCGATTTCTTACATTGCTGTAGAACTTATTCATGAAACTTATCTGAAGGCAGCAGATGTTCATGGGTTTCAGAATAAATATTTCAAGATAATCTCCAGCTCATGTGCTGTGAATAAAACTAAGGAGGCCTTGACATTAGTTAATAGGCAACTGAATGGAACTGGAGATTCTTCAGGAGGCTTTTTAAAAAGTAGATTTGGTTTTGTGATTATTATCTTCTGCGATTAGAAATTTTGCCTTGTTTCTACATGCTCCAAATAATTTAGATCATATGTTCTTTGAAATCATTAAGCTTAAACTAAACTAATTGGATACCATGACGCTCAGCAAATTGTGCCTGGTGATTTTAATATTCCAGTTTACATTGATAAGTCAGATAGTAAAGCTGCTCTTCAATGTTGCTTCCTCTTCTAATAAATTGGGCAGCTTCTTAACTAATCTGGATGCCTGGTGCCTTAGAAATCCTGGGGTTAGGGTTAAGGACTTTCTGAATATATTCAGAAGGTTTTTAAAGATTTCATTGCGATTAACAATTCATCTGATGTCACTCCCCATACTCTATGGGAAAAAATGTTTCATAAGGGGTAACTATTTATTTTTCCTCTAATCTTTCCAAAGACCGCAATAATAAAATAGTTTCACTAGAAGATAGTATTTGGAAATTGGAATCTATGCTAAAACATAGGGCCAAAGTTCTTAGTTCACTTTGGGGCGAATGTCCCGATAAGTACAAGAGTACAATTTTTACTTATCAGGACAACACTATTTTATTATGCACAAAGAAAGACCCAGTCTGCTTCCAGCTGCAAGCCTGGAGCAATATGAAAAGGTTAGCCTCTATGGAATTTACTAGGAACATGTCTGGGGACTTACTCATTCAACCATACCTAATCAAAATCAATAAAACATCAATAACCGTCCCAAATCAAATCAATAAAACATTTCAAGACTCATAAATCTGAATCTGCAGGTATACCTAAAGAAATAAATGCATTTTTATATCCCCTAAATTTACCATCCCTCCTAAGCTGCATGGTTGGAGACAACAGTACCCTTGAAGGAACTGAAAGCAAGTCTCCGAGTTCAGATGGTGTATCCCTCCAGTGCTGTTACTGGCTTTATTGGACAGAGTCAAACCACTGTTTCACCAGGGCCAGAAGTCAGCACTCATTTCTCTATTACTTCAGAGTGGAAAAGACCCTCTGCAATGTTCTAGTTACAGACCCCTTAATTGCTAAATTCCAATCTGAAGATCTATGCAAATGCTCTGACTATGGAACTTCAGGCTCTGACTATAGCCGCGTTTCCACCGCAGGAACTATACCCCGGAACTAGGAACCTTTTGAGGAACTCAGTGCGTTTCCACCGCAGGAACTAGGGTCTAAATTTAGTTCTGGGGGCTTTGTTTTACCCCCCAAAACGTTCCTGGTCGGGGGGTAGTACTTTCCGAAAGTACAGGAACCTTTTGGGTGGAGCTTGCAGCGCTGAACATTTCTGATTGGTCAAGTACTCGCAGCACTTGTGTTGTATTTATTTTCCGCCATTACCCGCCATGTTTGAAAATATGCCGGTGCAACCCGATTTATTTTCATAATAACTTCAAATCAAACTTGTATGTTATGCGGCGCAGTAGCCTAGTTTTGGTTATAGCCTGCCAACGTCTTGGAATTATAACGTGTGCTCTTCTGTTCTTTTCTTGCTTTAGTATTCGTTTTATAAAATGCTAAGCATTCGTGCTGGGACAGCATATTACGTACTAAACATTCAAACGGATTAATTCGGTTGCTGAATATTTTCTTCCGGATTTTCTTTGTTAGCCCATTGTAATTGAATCAAAACGTTTGATACAGTTATGTGAGGTATGCGGTAGTTCTGCGTAATTCACATTGGTGATACAGTAAAAGCAAACTGGAAATCACCTTCCGCACTTTTTGTCATGGTAAAATAACAGGTTAATGCTAGTAATAGTACCTTTAGCTTTTTCAGACTGCCGTAATTTTACTCTGCCATTCTTCAATTTCACAAAAAGACCAGGAAGACTATGGACTAATTTATGGTGCATGGTTCGCATCTGGAGGGCACACTTCGCTGCTCGGCTAGCAGTAACTCCGAAGGAAAACAAACGGTGGCTGTACCACTACTAATTTAAAATTTCACGCAAGTCCGAGTTTTCGTTCTATTCTTGTCATTTTGCGATTAGCCTATATAGAATTGACGATGAGAAAGTAATCAAACAGCAAATTGTTTACAACGTGTGCATGTTTTCTGCTGTTGTTGCCAGTTATATTGGAAATGTGAATGCATTCTGTCGCTTCGGATGTCAAGACATGAAAGCGAATGTTCGCATGAAAACATAATGAATGTGTTTGAGAGGATATATAAAACAGTTACAATCTGACTATTGGTCTGTTATATCCTATTTGTTGCATAACGGTCCAAGTTCAATACCAACGACAGTTTTGCTTGACAACGGTAAAATATGCCCAAACGGCTGCAGAAGAATATTTCAATTCCATGTGATTAAATCGATAAAAATCAATAAATACAAAAGTAACCATATATAGTCATTGTTGGCAACCCGTTGTATATAAGTGGAATAAACCCCTCCGGGCTGTCCCGGTTATTAGAAAATAATGTAGGCTACTTCGGTGGTAGTATGGGGTTACAGAAGAAATCATATGACAGATGGACCGACGACAACGTCGCTTTTCCATAAGTCAGTGGCTAATTTGCCTAATCTTCGCGGGACTTTAGACCCCGGTGGAAACGCAGACAGCCATTGGCTGAAGGAACCTTTTAGTTCCTGGTAAAGAAGTTCCTGGGACTGAAAGTTCCGGGTAATTTTGGTGGAAACGCGGCTTATGAAACTTCAGGAAGTTGTTCCTAGATTGATACATTATGATCAAACGGGGTTCATGAAAGTTTGATAAGCGGCAGACAATTTGCGATTGTTATGGATGCCACCTCTACTCAGAAATCTTCCTGTGCAGTCCTTTCTCTGGACACAGAGAAAGCTTTTTTTCATCTTGAGTGGGGCAATCTCTGAAAAGTGTTAGAGTGGTTTGATTTTGGAGAGTCTTTTATCCATATGATTAGAGTTCTCTACAGCAGCCCTTCTGCTGTTGTTTTAGCAGGCCACTCACAATCCTCCCAGTTCATTTTGGAAAGAGGCACCAGACAAGATTGCCCACTTTCCCCAATATTATCCACCCTCTCCTTGGAACCCTTAGCCCAATCACTTAAAAATAGCTTATTAATTAAACCAATGTGCATTACCGGATCATTCCATGATATATCAATGTATGCAGATGACATTCTGCTTTACTTGTCAGATATTTCCAATTCTGTGTTTTCGGTGTTCTTTATTCAATCAATTTGGCTAATTTTCTGGTTATAAAATGAACTGGTCTAAATCCATAATAATGCCCATTGATGCCCATCATACCCTTAACCCTACCACTTTCCTTTTCAATTCAGACATGTTCCACACATTTTACATAGCTTTGGATAAAAGCAACCCAGAATTCTTAGTATAATCTTGCACCAAATCATTTGGACTGGGATACTATGCAGGCTAGCATGTTCTCATCTTCCAAGAATTTTGCCCATCAAATAATCCACTTAATAATAATCCACACAAGAAATATATATATATATATATATATATATATATATATATATATTTAAACTATGGCTATCACAATCAGAATGAGCTTATTTGGCTTTTAAAAATGGGCAACTGGAATTGGCCATAAAAATTAATGATCGGTGCATATGTAAATGTATATAAAACCACATGTGAATTTTGTTACAAAAATTGTTTTTAAAAAAAAAATTTAAATAATTAATGAATTCAAGAAAAAATATCTTTGTCTTTTATGGAGGCACTGTGTGTATATACCCAATTAATTTACTTCAAACACAAATTAAATTAGGTTTACCAGTGGGCTGGAAATTAAATAGTCAACCTTAATTTTTCAAATGTAACATGACAAGAAGCCGTTTCATTCTGACAATAACCAGTACGACCTTTGAACATATATTTCTAAATGTTTAAAAGCCATAATTGTATGTGTATTTTACACTTAATCTTTGGCTTATTAAATATAAACTCCCCCCTTATCCATGACCTCATTCCACACACGCACACACAAACACACAATATAAATATTTTAAACAAAATAACCCAGGTGCTCCATTTCAATGATTGGGACACTGAGCTGTAGAAGATGCTTTGAGATCACAAAAAGCTCAATAAAAATGTATACTTAAAGTTCTTAACTTTAAGCAATAAACTTTGAACAAAGATTACAGTATTGCTATGACTGAAGACAGTGAAACTCAAGCCAGCATGAATGAACTGAATTCTTTGTTGATTGTGAATTCTTTATTGCTCTTGTTCAGAGCAGGTCTTTGAGAGATAATCAAAGCAGGACAAGAATCACAATTAAATTAGCAGTAACAATGACAAATGTTAGACCTGCAAAAATTAGGTTTCACAATTAGGAGGCGGTGGCTGACTGGAAAAGCTGTAATGCAGGGGGAAAAAAAACATGGGACACGGGAGCACAATGGGCGCCCTGCGAGGAGGCTGGGGTTGTGTCATTACTCCACCAGGCTCAGTGCCCATCACTCATGGGAACACTGGTCCCCATTCCACCCACTTCGCTCCTCCTCACCTCGCATTAACCAGAGGAGGCCGGTGACTCTTAGGAAGGATGAGGAACAGGAGCTACATGTAGCAGTGAGACACAGCAAACTCTTATTTCGAGGTCTGCATTAGCATTGAAATGATATGAAAGTGGCCCCCTGGGGCGGTTGGATATACCATGCAGACACAGACGACGCCATTTAATAACGTGTGTGTGAGAAACTGCTCGCAGAAAGGCACAAAGCCTGAGCATGATGAGAGAAATCTGCTAAGACTGGGTATATTAATAACGACAGAGGGAAAAGGCAGATAATCACAGAACAAAGGCTTTGAGCGATAATTTGGATTAGCATAGAAGCTACATCTAAAATGTTGTGCAGTTAAAAAGGTTGCAATCAAAGCTCAGCACGGGAACATCTGAGCTATTTTATTAGAATGAAAGAATATAATTTCCCCATTTTCTAGCATAAAATATAGCTCATTACCAGTTAATTATTTTATACGGCCATTTTCATCAAAGATTCCAATCATTTTGCCAGGCACTGTATAGGCCATCTATGCTGTTCTGACAGAAGGACAGATATGTCTATTTTAGTAATGTGCATTGCTGTATGGATGCGAATGTCTTGTTTGGGCTAGGTGTAATGATCAATATATACAGCGTGTGGTTTAAAAAATGGTTCCCTTATTGTTATGTTGTGAAGTTGGGTTGTGGACAGGGTTATCCCTCTAGTAGGTGTGTAGTCCAAAAGAAGGTGGTACCAATGATTTATAGATATATAAAATAATAATATTTTTTAGCAAGAACCAAGCAGATAAGTAAGAGTTTATTTCATTGGCTGAGAGACAGGGGTTGTTTAGAAGTGATGAAGAAAGGGATAGGATGCAGTGGCACAGGACTTCAGTCACATGTAATATAACCGTTGCATTTCTCGATACAACCTCAAAAATCACATAACTGATTTCTTGACAATGAAGCGTGCCAAAATTTTGTGTCAAAATTTTGCTGCATGTTGACTGAATCC
This sequence comes from Anguilla anguilla, assembly GCF_013347855.1. Lineage (NCBI taxonomy): Eukaryota > Metazoa > Chordata > Actinopteri > Anguilliformes > Anguillidae > Anguilla > Anguilla anguilla. The sequence continues at coordinate 20,348,145 of NC_049209.1, forward strand.
AGGCAGTTATTTTGGAATATATTATATCGGCTAGTGTGCTACAGAGCATGCAAGTGGAAAGAGGTCAACAGGTGCAAATGATGTAAACTGCAATCAGAAGCAATACTGACCATTGAACTGCCCTTCTGACTAGTGGGTCTTACATTTAAATCCCTGGGGTGAACTTCTGTTGCACCTAAACACAGGGTTCATAACCTCTGACCTCTGCAGGCATCTGGCTGTGACGACTGGAAATATCGGTCTTGTAGTAAAATGTGTCCACTATATATAATCATAGCTGCCTATTCTCCCATCTCCTTAATGAATAACTCCTGTTGTCAACATGATTCTTTCAAATGTAAAAAATTAATCAAAATTTTCACAGAACAGTGATCTCCACAGGTGAGAAACGGTCCTTTTTTGGCCAAATTCATCCTCGAATTTCAAACAATGGATGCTTCAGTACCGACCCACAGATATGGTAAGGAATAACCATTGCATTGTGTTCTTAGAATTCTGCCTGAAAAGTTTGTAACTTCTTCAAAGTGAAAATGTCACTTTTGTATTGACTGTGTATCTATCATGCGCGTATCATATCTACGATACAGTGAACAGGTACAAATACAAATGTTTTGATTTTTGGAGTATACGGAATGATGAAGAGATGACTTACTTATTCTCATCAAGAGATTCTGGTATTGCTATTGTATTTATATTACATTATCACATTGATTCAGACATGAAAACTTAAGACGTGACATTTCACCACTTGAAGTGATCAACCCTCCTCACTCAAGTTGTCCGGCATAGATGGAATCAATCTGCATGTCAGGTCCATCTTGTAAGATACAAATGACATTGCCTATAATGCAAGGCTTTGTTTTTAGACAGGTCATCAGTCTCTGAAATACTGGCACTTTTTTTAATCACTTCCTGCCTGTGTGATTAAAATCAATTCACAGATGAAGCTTGTCAACATTATTTACGGCACAGAGTCTGACATTTGCTTAAATTCATCTTAATGATTTGACTTCTTGTACAGCTTGGAAAAACTGCCTGTCTGGCTTGATGGAGTTTAAAAAGAATAAAGGAGCATAAAGGGAAGAATTTAGGTGAGGTGACATTCCAGGAGATACGCCAAGCTATCAATCACAGGGTGTGGGCACAGTGAGGGACCCATAGCTGCAGCTACTATGGCTGGCTCGATGGTTAAGAATAGCTCAGGTTCAATAGCTCTCAGCAGTGAAGTGTCAGTGTCTTTAATGGGGCTGGGATTGCAGGGACTGTGGCAAAATGACAAGAACAGAAGGACACAGAACACAAAACAAGCTAACTAATAAATTAATCATTTTATTTACAAAATTGAATCTCCCAAGGTGGTCCTACCAATGAAATGCTGACAGAAAATGCACAAGGACACAAGGTGAAAAAAAACTGAATAGTGAATAAAAATAAATATCATATAATATTTGCATTGATAAGATAGAATATTGCCTGTTTTATAAAATTTAGTTCACCTCATATTTATCAGGTGGACTCGGATGGCAGGTATGCCATCTGCCAACTTACAGCACTTAGATAAGATAAGATGAAAAAACAATACAACTGAACTATACAACTAAGCAACTAAACCAGTAAAGAATGTAGGCAACATGACATTACCTATAGCTTTGGATATGATATGGGGGTTTGATAGCTTTTTAAATGAAAGTTAAATAATAATTTTAAAAATGTGTTTTGTATTTACTCAGTTTCCCTTAGTCCAATATTACGTTTTGTCTAAAGATCTGAAACCATTCTGTGTGACAAATATGCAATAACAGAGGAAATCAGGAACGGGGCAAATACATTTTCAAGGCACTGTGTAACATACACTTTGTACTGGAAAGCAAATTGGGCCTTTTATTTAATGCTGAAAATGTGCTTGTTGAGTAAAATATTACCTCGGCAGCTATAAAGGTGCATGCCTCTGTGATTTATGTGTGACGTTCAGTGCATCCCACTCGCGCGCCGTGGCTTCGCACACACACACCCTCTGAACAGCCAGCGCCACACTGCTTCTGCCTTATCAGCCTCACGCCAAAGGCTAATATATCATTCTGCCACGGACGTCGCCCTCAAGCCCGGAGCGGTTTGGCTGCGGTCCAGCCAGGGCCTGGAAGAGTTGCACGGAAGTTTGTTTGCTTCAGCAAAGTAGGGCTTTATGGCTTGTTATTTACTCAGAGTCCTCCCTGGTTCTTCGACCTATGCACCAACTTTGCAGGTAGTTAGTTTTAAAAGAAGCTTTTTACTCTGTGCCAGCTGAGAGTACATCTTTTAGGGGTATCCACTGCGCTCCCGTGAGTAACCAAAAACCCATGGAATGTGCCCGGTTGGACATTCCATCATTCTCGAAATCCCCCACAAGGGCACCATGGTGTGTACTAATGTTCTTTTTAACTTGGGCTGAATGGTGTGAGCGTGTATCAGTGCGTGATGAAGCTTACCTGGTCTCCAACCTGGGGACAGCGGCGGGGCATGGACGGAGAACCTTGGGAGGCAGGGGGAGCGGGGGAAGGGTGGTCTAAAGGAGAAACGTGGCCTGCAGCACAGAGTGGTGCTCACTTCTCCGCTTTGGCAGAAGCAGCACGAGCCTACCTGTGCGGACCTTGCACCAGTGTCGACAGAGAACGTTCAGTACAGCAGCGCATACTGTGGACAGGAGAGGAACAGACTGTCTTCAGAAAGTGCAGAAATGCTTACTTTTATGTAGTACATTTGTCGCTGTGTATGTAGGCTATGGATGATCAAATGTGGCAAAATTAACAAGTCAATTTGACGTGCTGTTGCTTTGGCCAATATTACTCATTATTATGTTGAACCAGGGCTTTGCACTTTTTACTGGAATAACTTTATGAAGTGATAGCGATTGGTTTTTAAATATGTCGAAAGTAGCTCCGTTTCATCACCGACATACTGAAAATAATCCCCATTGAAATGAACAGTTTGTTCCGTTTGGATGTAAATTTGGTAAAGCCTCTGGCCATGTTTTTTATGATAAAAGGTTGCATTTTTTGTAAATGAAAACATGTCTTTCTGAGCTGTATTTAATGATTTTTGTTGTGCAATTTGAATGAATGGCTTCTCGGCTGAGCTCTAAGTGGGGTAGGAGAATGTCAAGACAGTATTGAGAGCCGAACAGAAGCATTGTAGGTTTTGGTCTTTTTGTAGAATATGTTGATCATAGGAAAATATGTAATATTGCCAGTCTTATCCTTTCACTGCTGGTGTCACTTGGCTCTGATTCCATAATTTTCCCACATATTTCTTTGCATGGCTTGTCTTGCAACAGGAAAGAAGATGGCACCTTTAGCTTGAATTTACTGTGCCCTTTTTGTTTCTTTGCTGTCAATTTTGTTAATACCACCATTCTATTTAGATGCCGCCATTTGAAAAGAGAAAGATTTCACCACATCAATGAAGTTTCATTAATTTCAGACGAGCTCTTGATGAATGCACACCAGTGGAGGCTCCTCCAGGTAGGCAAAGGAGGCACTGCCTCCTCAAAAAAAAAAAAAAAAAATGAAAAAATAGAAAAAAACTCCATAGAGAATTAACCGTAATCAATCAAATTAAATTAAAATGTCTCTTTATAACACCCTGCTGACTCCTTGTCAGCACAGTAAACAGTCTGTTTTCCTTTGGGGGTCTGATAAGAAGCACACTTCGGCAAACCGCCCTACCGTTTTAAATACTTAAACGTATACCACTGTAGGATGCAAAGTTTGGAATAAATGGTGTGCGTATTCCCAGAAATACTTTAGGTATACTGGGCAAATTTAGTTTTATAAAGTTCTTGAAATATACTTCAACCAGAACAGAGAAAATATTTTATATATATTATAAAATAAGTATATTAATTTGACAATTCATCATACAACATACAATTCAACAAATACAATTCAAAAGTCAGTTGATTGAATTTAAAAAAGCAAAATTTGTCCACTCAGTCAATGGCAAGATCTTTATAAAAGGTTTATGAAGAGCATTGATGGAAACAATATCTGAATGGTAGAACAAAAGTTTTCACTCTCAGGTTACTGGGATGAATGCAAGCAGTCCTCTTTCTTTTTTAAATGTATTTTTGTAATATTTTATGCCATGATTTCATAGTAAAAAGAACCGCAACAATGTTTATCCATGTACAATAGCTCATTATAATATGAAGACAGAACATGTAATGAGAAACCTAAACATTCTTTCCCTGTGCAGTCGCAGAGAAAGCTGTACTTTGACACAGGTGCAGAACAAGCATCACAGTATTGTTTACTTGTGGAATGCCTGCATAAAAGATCATTACAGGTGTAACATACTGATAGGATATGTGTGTAGGTGTGCATGCAGTTGATATTCTGGATCGGAATTGTAGGGTCAAGAAATGCTTGTCTTGATCATGTGGGCGTAAATCAATTATTGGGTAATTGCAGTTTAGTGAAATTCTAATTGCATTGGTAACGCTAACTCCCCCCACCTTGTATGACGCCTTAGAAATCGCTGGCTGATATCCCAGATCAAGCGGCGGAGATCCAGGGTGGAGAAAAAGAGTAGTAGCGAATGTTTGGGGTGTACTTTTGTGGAAAAATTCGCAAGTTGGGACACGCCATGCTATTTCCTTATAGTTGGAATGGTAACATGGGTTATTTCTTTAGTGTCATCATAATATTGTTCTGGTGAAAGTCGTGTCAGATCAGATTCTCAGAAGATTATAATTATGTATCTAGCACATCTTTTCCCAGCTCACACTCGTTTATGCTAGATATGTTTTGCCTGTTGTAAGAGGATTTAGACAAGCTGTCGCCCTGAGTTTGTTACAGTGTCTGCACACCTGTGCAGTCTATGCACTTCTGTATTACCGTCTTCTCTTATTGCATCGCACTCCCATTTTAATGTTCTACTTCATTAGGTTTGGCTTGCGTCCCTAATTGTTTATAATGGAACACTACACCTGCCGGTTTTAGTGCTGTGAACAACTTTGTGCAGTGCAAATAAATGTATTGCTGGCTTTATTTTATTTAACTGATGTATTCTATTCACAACAGTGTGCTTGTAGTTTCTTCTGTGAGTGATATATGGTTGTGCGTGAGCAAAAGGACTGTGGGGTATGGTACCCCCTTCTCTTGTCTGGTGTTTACTCGTCCCACTGATGTTACACAAGCAGTATATCCAGAACATGACTGAAAATAATTTTGTCATAAAAGGTACAAATTAAGCTACTGAGCATGGCTTTTAATTTTATACTGCATGGCATTATAACATTCTAAACTGAAATGCATTATCTGCAAAGTCAGAATAATCAAGATTTGGATTTACAATTACCATGCGTAGCAGCATGTCAACAAAAAAGTTTTTGCTGGAAAGTGTTGGGGGAGCTTTGGAAGCCTGTAGGTGACTGTCCATTCTTTCTTTGTCTAGGGTTGTTTTAGTTGTTCTGGGGTTCGAGACAGGACGCATTTGTGTCGGCATCGCTTATGTTTGCAGGTGTTGAGAGCAAGCGTAACACTAACTTACATAATTTCACATTTAATAATTTAATTATCCAGAGTGAAAAGAAATATGCATAAGACATATGCAACCTACATTGGCAGGTTCCAGATGATATCAATCAGAACTTAGAGGAGCCTTAAGGAACTTTGGGGATATTCATGGAACCTTCCTTGCTAGGAAGTTTACTCCAGGAACCTTTCGTCTAAATTGTGATGTGAAGAGTTCCTCCAGGCAAGGAAGGTTCCTTGAATATATCCCAAGAGTTCTTTGTGGCTCTTCTAATTTTAAAAGTGTACCCTATATTCTGTGCATAAATGTTTACATACTCATTTTATGTAAGGGAATACTTGAAGCGAGACTAGTAGGACCATTCTCCTGTGATGGACCTAAGAAATTCTTTGAAATTCTTTGTCAAGATGTTGGAGAAGAGAGAATTAAGTAAATTAAAGCAGCAAGCGGCATTGGGAGGGGTCCAAGCATTGGCACTATTGCGCCCCCTATAGAGAAATTTTAAAATGGTTTTGTCCTCATGATCATATACCTTCACCCAACATATCTACTGAATATAATGATAATTGTATAAAATATTGATGACTTATGGCAAATTTTGTGCTAAGAGACGCGCTTCGTTGAAGTTCAAGAAGTTCGTCAGTTGACAGCGACCATACCGTTTGTCTGAATGGGCCCATTTATATTGCGTTTATGTAGGTTGTTCCCCTGAGGCTCTGTATCCGATTTGGTGCTGATTGGGCCAAAATTAAAAAAGCCCTGTAGAAAAACCTGTTTTTCAAACTAGATTACTTAGTTGCGTCGCCATGGATGTCTCCTGGCAGCATTCCGTAAAGGCCTTTACTATGTCGTAACACTTAGATGGCCCAGTACGTATGTAGAGCTGCAGCGCTTCCGCGCCGCAACTAAAAAAGGCGTCAGACACATATTCCAATCCATTGCTCAGCTTAGCAGAGGATACACATTTCAGACCGCCTCAGAGACAGATAATAATACATATTTCAAATACAACATTGAAAAAAACTGAGCAAAAAACGAAATATCAATTCGCCATCCCTGCTACTTGCGTGCTGCGCACAGAGTACCATATTATTTATTTAGACATTGGCAAACTACAGCATAAACTGCGTCTTTTGTTTATATTCAATATTAGTAATTGCAGCGAGAAACTGCAGCTGTAGACACATGAAAGTTTGTTATATTATGGTAGCAACGGAACAAAGTGGACTATATATATATAGATATTTACCGTCATTGTTTTATTATACCAGTGTGTTTTCACGCGTTTGAAATAGGGGGAGGGTACCTCCTCTTCTTCTGGCCCAGGCATTCTTACTGAATGATCAGGGGAGGATCAGAGGAATACTGGTCTCTTCTCTTTTATATATTATTATTGGTCACTCTATAGCACAACATATCTTTTTAAGGTGATTTACCTTTAAGGTGATTTCTCCTGATGAGTATTATGGTGACAATAAATATTAAGGATTATGAGTATTATTATCGTTTTGGGATGGACAGCTTTGGTGATTATGGATGTGAGCTACTATGTGGAAAGAATAAAGCAATAAGACAAAGAGACTATCAGGCCAGAATTAAACCGAAGCTACAAGCCAGCAGTGACACACTAGCTTCCACATTATTCTGGTATGGCTTGACCCAAAATCTCCAACATAGAGCCCGTAGGGGTATTATTATTAAGGTAAGGAATCCTAATAGTATGAGGTATACCAGTGTGAGGTTTCCTGGGCCAGTTGACACTCACATATGCACATACAGACCCACACCCAGGCACACACATCCACACATTCATGCACATACATCTCAAATGGCTAGGCAAATGGCATACTTGTGTGGGAAAAAAATTGGTTGTGCGAGAAGCCTAGCGTTATTCGCAAATCACAACCGACGCATTTTCTTGAAATTCGTTTTGACAAGATACTGCAATCTGTGAATGAAAATCCTCACAGTATGTTTTTGTGAAAGGAGCCCCAGGACGCTCTGTACCGATGCATTGCCAAAGCTGGCATTGGACTGGATAACTGAACACAGCTTGCATTTCAAATTGTCAAGTTGAAATAAACAAAAGGTTTCTCTCGTTTGTGTTATGTGTTCAAGCATTCACAACGGCGGCGCATTCACAACACCACCAAAATAGCACAATGCACCAGAATATGAGTTAAAACCTGATGTGGGTGGGTTTAAATGCAAATACATCATTCAACACATAATGTTCCTATTAACACACATCCTATTGCACTACCCAACCCATGCTGACAGACCACAAAATTATCAAACTCGGCATAGGCGAAAATGAAACAAAACTAGCAATTCAACTTGCACCCAGGCATGTTTGTACTTGTGTTGTCACCAAAATAGGGCCCTCTAAGTTGCTTCTGGAAGTAGTGTTGGACAGCCAGTAGGGGGCAATCTTCCCTCAAATAAAATATATCCTCAATGCCCCAGTACAGTGATGGGGGGGGGGGGGGGGGGCACTGTGCTGTAGAAGACACCTTTTGGAAGAGACATTAAAACCGAGGTCCTGATTCACGACGGCCATTAAAGATCCCACGACAATTATTGCAAAGAGCAGGGGTTCCCCGGTGTTCTGGCGAAATTCCCAACCGGGCTCTCTCAACCTGCCACCTATCACCCCCCAGTTTAATTGGCTAAAATAGTTTGCCCCCTCTCCACCTCACCTGATGTGTGGAGAGCATTCTGCCGCATAATGGCTCCCGTGAATCACCCAGGAGGGAGCCACACATTGGTGGTGGTTGAGGAGAGTTTCCCCCTTATCGTTGTAAAGCATATGTGAAAAAAGTACTATATAAATGCAAGCCATTACAATTATTATTTATTAATACACCTGAATGATCCCCTCTGTTCTGGGTGAGGGGGTTAATGTTCACTGGCAATTAGCAAGCAGGGAGAAAAGGACTTAATGGAAGTTGACTGAGGCTTCCACAACTGTGTGCTCCACAGATGGGATGGGGCATGTTAATTCTAATATAGCACCTGACTGTGACATTGACTTTCCTAATTAGACACAAAGTTGCAGATGGTGCAGTAAGTGTTTATGTGTTCAGACAGTAATAATCAACCAACTGGTGCTTCCAACTACCATTGCTGTCACCAACTCGGCTGAGCCATGCAACATTACAAAAATAACCTGCCACAAGGAACAAAGTCCCAGATTCAATTATAATTTCCCTTACCCGGTGACTCATAATTAAATTTCAGGGTTTTTAGTAATTCTTCTTCAGATATTTGTTTCATTCAACATATTTTTTGGAAGGTGCGTGGGCTACAAAACAATTGCATTCAGCTTATCCAAAGACACAATGGAGAACATAAGTCCATTAACCTGGCTGACATAAATAATAGAAACAGGCCAACAATTTGAAAGATCTGCTACACAATAGGATGCATCATTTGAAGTGTGACTGGCAATGTGGGGGATCCCAGCAAGCTAATACCAAGGTCTTACACTTGATGCGAATAGTAGCACGCAGCTAATGAAGTACGATGAGGAGGGGTGTGACCTGATCACCCTTGGGAAGACTGTCGACAAACTACATTGCTGCTTTCTGTACGAGCTTAGATGCACGGGTAGAGAGACCTGCAAGCATAGCATTCTAATAGTCCAGGCGTGTGAGAACCAGCTCCTGGATTTAAGTGCTGTATACAGTATGTGGTGAGGAAGGGGTACACTCTAGGATGTTATATAGAATTTGCACACCTGCAGAAGAAGGGCTGAATGTCTATGGTTCAGAGACATGCTCTGAGTGAGAGAGGGGCCTCAGTATTCAGGATTTGTAGGGAATTAAATGTAGCAAATTTGAGCTTTAGGTAATGGTCAGCTGCAATAATCTAACACATCATTCAGGCAAGGCTAAGATGCATAAACATACATGAAAAGTGTAATTTAAATGACATCTTAACCCTTGGATTAAATAAAATGCCCTATGCCAGTGAATTAATATTTAATTCAAGCCAGACTTAAGTTTTCCATATTCAATCAAACAGGCCATAAAACTCTTTAAGACTGAAAAAAAAACAAGAAACAGGAAAAGGTGTGGCCTGATAGATTAAAGAATTAGGCTATATTTGTAGCAAACCCAAGCAGAGCGGACCATCCTGCCAATTTTTAATGTAATCAAATGAAACAAAATGAATTGATTAACTCCTTAATTTTTTTAATGAAATTACCAGGATGGTATAAATTAACTTGATGTAGCAACAGTCTGTTTTCCCACAGGTTGATATCTTCCTGTGCTACAGAGAACATTGAACTGAAGCATTTAAGCATTTAGTGTAAACCAAACACAGCTCTTAGAATGACCCTAAGTGGGAAAGTTGGGCTTGTATTCAGTCAACATTTGTCCTTAATCTTGACTAAAAAGAAAATGCAAGTGTTACATGCACTTTTTCTTCACAAACTCAATTTGGCAAGCCAGTTTCAGTGATTGCTGAACTCTCCAACCTCTGTGAAAGAAAAAAAAATTATCTTTGCTTTTCACGTTTTGTAAAAATTAAGGACAAATGTTGATTGTTTCCCAGTCATAGTCACAGTTTGCCAATGTTTCACTCATTATACCTTAAGTGTGGCATAATGAATTTAGCTGATAGTCCTAGTACTGCTTACCATATACTGTACTACAATGTTCCCATATGGACACCTAGGGACAGTTTTCAGATGTTTTGTGTGTTCATACTTTACAAATACAAAAAGGAATGAAGGCAATGGGCAGAATAATGGCACAGTAGTTAAGAAGCTAGGCTTTGAACACAAAGGTTTCGGGTTTTATTCCTTGTTTGGGGAAGGATTGAAGGATTGGCGGATTAAAAATTTCTCTCAACCGGACAACATTCACAGCTGGAAGCGTGATTGTGAATGAAGTCTGGAGCTTTCAGACCGGGGCGATGGGGTGGGAGAGGTCCCATTTGGAACTGATATCATAACATAGAGGGGGAGTCTGGCTCAGAACCAATATCAGGCTGAGTTGCAGTATATTTTGAAAACTGGATATACCAGTCAACAACCGGACGTCTCGCAACCCAAGCTAGGGGTTTGGTGAAGCACCACTGGGCACAGCACTTTCTTGTAGCCCAAATTACTTCAGTGCATGTCATGCTAATGGATGCAATGTTGCCATTTGTAAGAGTGTCTGCTAACCACTGAGGCTTGTGCACACACAAACACATGAACACACATGAACACACATGCACACACGCACACACGCACACACACACACATACGGATGTCTCATTATATGTTGCTTCCAACAGATTCCGAACCATTACTATTCTGAAGCAGAGTCCTTTTCACAGATAAATAAATGGAATTTATATGGCATGCAGGGTTACTTAGTTACCAGGCAGGAGGAGCTTCCCATTTGATGACTTCAGGCAACAGGGGATGAGCTGCAGTGTATGTTGCACACAGCAAGTGTTTGATGCCAGAGAGCTGGGTCACAGATGAAGGGAGCTGGGGGCATGTGTTCTGCTTACAACTTCAAACATGTGTGCTCCATCTCCATGGTATCCCTCCAGTTAGCCAACAACAAAAAACAGGCTTACAGTGCTCTGACCTTGCTAACAGCCATTAATGGCTTGTATGCTCCTAATTTTGGCGACATTACTCAGACTCCTAACTCTAACAGGCTGTGATAGAAAGCCGTTCTTCACCTTGAACGGACATATTTTTCTTAATAATAAACGCGTCATCTACATAGCAGACACATGATACCACACTGCATGGCAAAAAAAGTATAAAAATGGTGAAGACCTGCTGTAACAAAAAAAAATGTTCCTCAAGGCTCTGGTTGGTCTTTTATAAAGCAGAATATGTTGTGTTTTTGTATAAAAATCTTCTTTTACTGGCCTCTCATCCGCAAGTGAACTCACTCAGCAATCTCCCAGCCATTCTCCATCTGATTGATGATGTTCTCTTGAACTGTTTCCTTAGATCTTTTTTCTTTTTTTTCCAATGCATACAAGTACATATATTAATAGGAAGAAAACCTTGTATTCCCTTAAGGAGACTTCCAGCACCAGCATCATAATTATACTGTTTTTTGTTGAATGTTTTTTAAATGCCTCTGTTATTTCCCCAAAAATACTTCTCCCTACAATGCTTACACAACTTTCCCCTAAAATGCTTACGCAACAAATGGATCATATGCTATATTTTTAAGATGGCATAATGTCAATCAGCAGCTACAGTATGACACAAGTAGGAATAATTTGGCCTTAGGGTGGAAGCAGTATTGAATTCAGTAATATCACACTGTAGTTTGCAAGGTGCGCATGCAAAGACCTGATTCGGAGGAGGACACTACATGTGCAGCTCAAAACCGGAAGATTTGCGGGTGCTTGATTGACCGGTTGGGGGTTCTGATGTACAGTGTAATCCCACTCGACTGAAACCCTCCCATGCCTGGATGATGCTAGAGCCAACAGAACTGTCCAAAACATTTTCTGTAAATTATATTTTAGGGCCAAATCATATTTGCAATAAATATGTAGCTATGATTTAGATTTTCACAGTTTGATAAAGCTAGGTGAGGGGCATACTGGTTTGTGTACAGTGGGGGATTTTTCCACCTGGTTGAATTGTTTCACAAGTCTGTATAATAACAGAAAAGAAGTTGCAAGGATGTTTCTACTGGTAAATTTTACCAAGACTGTTGTGAGCGGATTTGAAACACAACATTTTTTTTGTCTGTGAGTCCCACAGGTCATTCACAATCCACAGCTATCATGTCTAGTTTTCACATTATTATTTTTGAGAGACAGGCAATTTAATTAGATCTGCTCATAGTCCACGCAGTGTCATTTGTGAATGAATAGCTAGCTGTTTTGACCACAGATATGCTCTCTCTCTATCCCTGATCTTCTCTCCACAAACATCAAATGAAATATCTTGAGGCAATTAGAGTCATACTGAGGGTCTGTTTTTCTCGCCCTCCCCTCAACAGGCATAAAAAGGTATCACCTCTGTTGTTGGAAGTGGAAGTAAACTTCCATTTTTAGAGGTATTCAATAGATAGATTCAGAGATAGATAACCTCCTAACATATTTATGGTTGGCGTCATTATAAAAAGGCTAAAGCCATGAATCATTTGATTATAATATCATAGTGATTAGTCCTGCTTCCAACAACACAATGCTACTTTAATACATAAATGTGTCTGACCTCTCTCCCACACATCCACCCTTCCACACCTCACCCAAACCAGTACAACCATGCCATGCTTCCCTGATCATTAAGTATGCATAGGCCAGGTGAAGAGGGGGTGTCCCTCCCTCTCTTGCAACTATTTAAAATGTGTGCCTTTCTTTAATTTGAGTACACAGTTTTTGGGTGCTTCACATCAGCCAGTTAACATCTGTTGCGGTAGACATTTGGGGTCGGTATCTGCTGTTGCCATCTGGGGAATCTGAATCTTGTATCTGGGCCTGGTGTTTCTTGGTTCGGTATCTGACATTTTTGCCTTACAGTTCATATGGCATTTTTGAATTTTCACCCCTTGCCTTTTAGAATATTCGGCAGTGTTTTGGTTTTTTAACTTTCATCTTGGTTTACTTGGGACTATTTAAGAGAAACAAGCTGTGGTTCGGTATTTTCTTTCATCCATTTCTTTTGTCGCTGCAACCTGTCTGTCTGTAACATTCATTGTTTAAGGTAGTTGTCCTTAGACTAGACATTGAATAATTTGTTGTGATGTCTTTTCATAACAAATTTTGTAACTTTTGTGAATTTGTTCACAACAACTTTTGTAATTGTTGTGAAATTTTCATAATTTTAATGAGGTTGTGGGCAGCAAATTTTGATCCTACAGGTTGCTCTGCCTATCAACAAATTTGGCAATTTATTGATAATTAAATAAATAAATATATTGTATACGTTGGACAAGTGAGAAGTTATAACTGTTGATGCACTTGTGTTCGGAAGTCAGTGGCAAATGTCAAGATGCAGCTTTAATGTGCTGTGAGGCAAAATAGTTAACATGAGGCAGCAGAATTGTAAATGCTTGTTAAAAAGTCCTGTAATCTGTATGTACAAAATGCTACTATCATAACTCATAGTGCTGGGGAGAGGAATTGGCCTTGACTGCTGCACTGTTAAGCAAGGCTTTCTGCGGACACACATATAAGTAACCATGATAGCGACTCTGATGAGCAGATCTCCTGTCCATGTGGTTGTACATAAATCTGCTTCTAACCAAAATTTCTTTGCAGAATACAAAGGTTTTTGCCCCCTATTCTTGAATACTTGCTCGTATTCATAGACTGTCCTCTGTTCAGAGCAGATATGTATGTATTTTGTTTCTGAAGCACCTGCTGCAGTCTGCTGTTCAAATTCCACAGTTCATTAGCTGAGCTGTGCAGCCATTGTGACTGCAAACAACCACTGAATATACTCGAGGTGTTTGTGGTGCATGATTAGACAAGGCCACTCCTGTTGACTGAAATACCCCCTCTTCCTGAGCAAAGATGGCTAATTACACACTGCACTGTAGGGCAGCTGGCCAGTTTTGGCACTGGCACACTCAGGACTCAATCATGCCGCATGACATGGAGATAATATGCAGCTGCTGACCCTGTGAGAAACCAGCTACAGCGTCAACCTCAGCTTCAATCACAAATGAAGCACAATGCTATCGCATGACAGGCGTGACCGTGGCTGGGCTCTGACTACAACAGCTTCTATCTGGCTTCCACAGGGTCACAGTAAAATCTGCAAATGCACAGAACAGGGCACAGTTCACAGGTGAAGTTTCTACTGATACAAGGAAGGTTTGTTACATTTGTGCTGATATCAGGAAGAATTTTGGTAAATTTGTACTGATATCAGCAAGGACTTGTCAAGTTTATACTGATAGCAGGAAGGATTTTATTAAAATGGCAGATCATACCTTAAAAACAGATCATTTGGGTGTTAAAGGCCAGGATTGACACTGTACCGAACAATGCGTGAAAATGGCAATCCAGATTAGCAATTTTCTATTTCAGTAAACAATGAAATGAAACATAGCACTGCTCCCGTGTGTGACTTTGCCTGTGTGTGCACAATGTATATTTAATTAAGGCCAGGCACTGTACCACAGGGATTTTGGGTTTCTTATATCAATTTTGCGATATTCTGGTATTTTGCTTATGTTACAACCCTAGATTTTTTTATGTGCAAATTATCATTGAAAATAAATACTTATTTTAGTTTATTGTTTACTGTCTTCCCCATCTACTATATACACAGCACAGAAATCATCATCAAAGGACATTTTCTCTAAGTAACATAGCCTCCATATGCCAGACGAATTTATCTCAACTTTAAATGACACAGACACAAAATGTCACATACAGCTTCTTAAATGAAATAGGCAATATACATAATTTTTTCATGTCATTTTAATTTTCTGTGGTATATCTGCAAAAACAAGAGAAAAATTCATATTTGGCATGTCTATGTTGGTTGCTTAATATTTATGTTAAAACTCTAGAAGAGTTTAGATTCCAGAAAGTGATTGACATACTGTGTAAATTAGTGCTTATTTGATGATATAGTACCTAATCTTAATAACCAAAAAACCATAAGTCATTATACAAAAATATCATGTATTTTAGTATATATTCAACTGGCAAACTTTCATTATGATAGAACAAAATAATTTTTCCACTATGGTACCTCCCCTTAACTGACATTTTTCACTGAGGAAAAAATGAATATTTTGTTGCTGGGAGGCATTCAATTACTTAAAAAAAAAAATAATAATAATAATAATTAAAAAAAAACATTGGTATGAAATCCTGGCAATGTGCAGTGACAACCAAGGAAAGTGGCAGTAGGATGTGATGAAATAAAAAAGTGAGGAAAATGTTAATAATGTAATTACAGCTGGTGCAGAAGGGAAAGAGTTCATGGCTATTATGAACATGAGTTCAGTGCACCTGACCTGGTTTATGGATGCTTAATAAGAAAGGAAGAATTTACACTTTTCCTGGGACCTACTACTAAAATTGGAAATCGTGGATCATAGATCATTTATGGCCTTTCCCCTCATTTTATTGGCCTCAATTTTAAATTGGCAACTCAGTTGCTTGAGTCCCCAGTGTGCCACCTGCACCCACACAAGGAGCCCTGGAAGTGAAGTGCACTCACCTGAAACCCAGTGAATACTTTACAGAATGCAGGAATGAAGCCAATTGTATCCTACCATTCCCGGTTAGAGGAGAATAACACCACCTTGTCCTGAATTTGCAAAGTATAAATTGCAAGGCACAACCTGTAACTGGTCAACCGGATTCAAACAATGAACAATTATGGATCACTGCCTGAACCTTTGTGAACATGATAAGTGCTCTATAGAGAACACTACAAGCATTGTGATTAATGATAATTATGAGGCACTTACACTTTTCACATTTTGTAGCTATGCTGCTGTGTGTACTCAGCAGTGTTTTTTTCCTTGATGTGTCATTGATGTGTCCTTACTGTGACTAGCTGTTCTGTACTTACTGTAGGTTCTTGCTGGTCTGACTGCTCCCGTGACGTGCTGTCAAATTACAGTGGCATATCATCATATCCTTAGACAGTATGTCACTCCGAATATGAGTATCTGTCAAAAATTCTTCCTGTTCTTCTAAAATCTTTACTCGAGGGGTTCAAAATTTGTCAAAAAGATAAAAAAGCATAACCTCTGTGCAAGAAAATAGTACAGTAGCATTGTATCATTCTTCAGCACCAGATATTGCCTCCAATATTATAGGGTAATTATGTCTGCAATCATGTCAATCTTAAGCATTCATTTTTGGGAGCAACAGTGAGTATTCACTTAATTATGCTAATAAATAGGATTGCTAGCTGTATAATTAACCTGACATTCCTCTAATGAAGATAAAAGCATTAGACAATGTCAAGTTTCATAGTGTTGTAGCTAAAGTCATGTTAACTTGGGTGTAAGCATAAGTGCAATCATACTACATTAGAATTCAAATGAAGACCTTGTTCTAGAGCCCTGTTTTCATCCATCAACCACCTGTTAAATCCAACATGGTTGGTGGACAGACTTTAATGCAGCCTGCATTAAAATGCCGAATTCATCAATGAGAAAATCTGTAATATTTGATCCTGTATCTCCCAAACTCTTGGACCACAGCCTGATCTACCATCTTTAATATTGCACAATAATCTAATCTCCTTCTGAAGAATAAATGATAGTGAACTTCATAGCCTTGTGGCAAAACTGAAATGTATTTGTGCTCCCTTGATCCAATTCTGACTGGCTTTTAAAAAGATTTTTTGGTCTTTTAGCTGATGATATGTATAGATATAGTGAATGAGGACGGGGAGTCTTAGTTTGAAACTCTGTTAGCTTTGTGAGTGAAGTTGGCTACACGTAGCTAGATAACGAGGAAAATAAATTCCAAGGTTGATTCTAGTTATTGAACGAGCCCTGTCAGCTTGTCTGTTTGCTTTGCTGTATCTAGGCCTCTTAGAAAGCACTTCTGGAATCTGTTCCCAAAACGCAGGCTATTTAGCTATGCCCATCCCCTCTCCACACAGAAAAGAATACCATGCACAGAAACATCCCCAAAACATTTAAGAATAACAAAGACAGATAAAACTTGCAGGAATTTGGTGAAACTAAGTAGATTGCCAGTGCATCACAGATATTTATAATATTTTCCAGTAAAAAATCCTGCATAATCTGCCTTTAAAAATTGCTTAAATTTTATAAAAATGTATTTTTTTATTGCAAAGGCACATCCCATTGTTAGAATCATTTTGGGTAAAATACAACCACACTTTAGACATTTTCCCTTTTGCCATTTTGACCAAGTTTAACATTAGCTGGTTTGCTAATGGTACCTGCTGTCACCCGAGTGAGTGTAACGATAGTGATAATGGAACCAAAATTAAGCACCAAAATCTAGAAATTCGGTCTGGTAGATAGATACCAGTCATATGGGAACTTGGGGAACTTGGGCGCTATACAGCTACTGGGTTTCAGTACTCAACTCTATTTTTGACTCATATAGCTACATGACTATAGGGTAGGCCATAAAACCTTGGACTGCTATTGCAGGCTTTGCCCAGCCAGGGGCTTGTTCTGCAGGGCTGCAGCTGGGTACTGCTAGAGTCATTTTGCTAAGGTTTTGCTATGCTAAGGTTTCTCAATCGGGGCAATACTGCCCCCAGGTGGCGTTGGGAGTCTGTGAGGGGGCGCTGGAAGCATGATGGCAAAAAGAGGGCTGTTGGAGCTATTACGGGGGCATCAGTGCAGTTTTCATTCTCAAGCTGTGGAGGCCAGGCTCTCAAATAGCCTTTGACGTCTGATTTTAATTATCACAATTTAAAAATATAATTTCCAGCCATACTAATCACTGAAATCTGGTAATAATGCACTCTCTTCAGATGGTGAGAGCACAGACTTGTTGAAAATTTCCAGTTAATTGAATGAGTACAAATACTCAGGCGTTGGTCTGAAAAAGGTTGAGATCCCCTGTCTTATGCAATATTGATAATAGCCCATTTAGATTACTGTAAATAATCAAAGACACATTGGGTAGCATTGCTTTGGAATAAACTTGTTTAACTTGTGTGAGCTAAGATAGCCAATATTGTTTGTTGTAATTTGGCCTCATTTTGATATTATTACCTTTAACAGAAGGCCTAGATTTTGCTCGTTTTAATTAATATATAGAAGATTATTGACAGTGCTTTGTATGTGTGATTAACCTGGTATTTTTGTATGGTGAAAATGACTTTTTGTTGAGATGGTATTTACTAGAGTGGCTTCCCTTTTGAGTTGTGGCTCAGGTGGTCTATAGACCAGCGCAATTGAACTGAAGGAGAGCCTGACTTGGAGCAGCCTGAGCTGCTTCAAGTGAACATCTCCTTCCCTGAGGAATTATCCCACATCTGTAGCAGCCGCTAGTACTTATTCTCTGATTTGTATCTGGCTCTTCAGAGAAAAAAAATAATTAATTTCACAGCAGCAATACACTGCCCGTCAGTTATCAAGTGAGGCTGCTCTGTATAAGATTGAATTGCATTTGCTGGAAGTGTGGAGGACGAAAGCAAAAATAAATAACTTGTGGGAAATTGCACTAGGAGCTAACGTGCTGATTTCCATTCTCAGTGCTTCATTGGCTCCTGTAAAGAGTTGAACTCCTGCGCGCACATTTCTGAGCTGCTCGGAAATGTGGCATGGTAAGTGATGACTGAAGGGGAAGAAACATGCAACAGTGCAATACTGTGTGCTTTCGCCTGTGACAAATTCAAAATGTATTAAAATGCATCTTAAATATAAGATGTTTTATGCATACCCTAGTACTACATACTGCAGGGCATTAATCAAGCAATAATTATGCAAACATTAATTCCCATAATTAAAATTAATTGTAAACTTAAAACTAGGTAAAATTACTTTTTTAGATCATCTTTTTCAAATAACCTCAACATTACTGTTCGGAGTGATGCCATGCTAATGGTGTGGATATCCAATCAGTTTGGTGTCAAATTATTTTTTTTGAAATGATAATGTTGTTCAGCTTTCCTTTAAAGTCGCTCCTAGCCAAACATTATGCCAAGTTCTCTTAATGGTACCTGTGTTCATTTACACTACTTACAGTGTGAAAATGCTGTAAAATCTACACTGCATGGCCAAAAGCATATGGACATTAATATGGAGTTTATCCACTCTTTGCTGCTATAACAACCTCCGCTTTTCTAGGAAGGCTTCATACTGGGTATTGAAGCATTTCTGCAGGGATTTAATTCCATTAAGCCAGAAGAGCATTCCTGAGGTCGAGCACTGATTGGGCGATTAGGCCTGGCTCGCAGTTGGCTTTCCAACTGATCCCAAAGGTGTTGGATGGGGTTGAGGTCAAGGCTCTATGCAGGCCAGTCAAGTTCTTCCATGCCAATCATGAATAAACCACGTCCATATGGACCTCACTGTGTGTTCGAGGGCATTGTCATGCTGAAACAAAAAAGGGCCACAAAGTTGGAAGCACAGAATATTCTAGAATGTAATTGCATTAACATTTGCCTTCACTGGAACTAAGGGGCCTAGCCCAAACTATGAAAAACAGCCCCAGAACAAGGCCTGGCTGGTCCATTAAAGTTAGTTCATATTTATGGAGGTCACATTAACACAGCGTTCTGCATTTTTCATGCTGAAAAAAAATGAAAATGCAGGTATACTGATTGAAGTTTCAAGTTGAGAATTGTCTATATTGATTCTAAAAATTATTTGTAAAATTGCTAGTGTGGTCTGCAAACACTGGGAAGAAAGTATTTATGTATGTGGTAAGTGGATGTAAGAAGTCACTTAAGGCCAGTTCAGACTTTTAGAAGATCTTACTAGTACGAACTGCCCAGTTTTAGAGTGTCAAAATGATTAAATAATTAAATAAATACATAAATAAATAAAGTTCATCGTCTAAATAAATATATAAATAAATTGGTCAATGATTAAATAAATACTTAATTGTATTTAAAAATAATTTAATAATTGCCACCTTATAACTGTTCTTTATACAATAACATGATTATATTTTAATTCATATTATTACACGGTTCTGATTGCTCACTTCAGCTATTCAGTGATCAGATATTTTTGTATAATGACCGCTGCTATGGGGAACGGACCGCCTTAACCAAGAACTTTGCAGAAAGAAGAGCTGCAGCTATCAATTTGACCATTGGCACGTTAAGAAAATCTACAAATCTGCCCATCATACGCACGTGTTGTTTAATAAATCGAATTGTTATTACTGGATGACTTGTGCTAGCTATACAGTGTATTCAATCAAACTTACAATGGTGAAGTGAAAACTGACCTAGTTTTAGCGATGTTACGAGAGGTGTGAGGCTGAATCAGATGCCAGGGAAGGAAATTAATGTTGACAGGGTCAAGAGACTGACAGTGAGCCAGAAAATAAAACACAAAGCACAAAACCGTGTTGACCCACGGCACAACTGTACAAAGTGTCATGAGGAAAACTTGGCTAACTATATAGCTAGCTAGCTATGGCATGTCATATCTCTGTAACGTTATTTGTTGTCCTCCGTGTGTCCATACATCTGTATCGGTCGTACGCGCTAAGTAGGTTAACTAAAGTAGGTGAAACGCTAACATGTTAGGGTTAGCTAAAGTAACGTTAGGCGATAAAGCTGTGCTTAGCTGTGCTGTGTTCGAAGTGGTGATTTTGGGAGATGCACCTACGCATGCGTCCTACTAAACAAAGCACCACCTGCGCATGCATCCCACAAATGTCCCTCTCAGGTTGTCTGTGAGTGAGTGAGTGACCACAATTTGCCATGCATAGCCCATGGCAGCAGTTCCTGCGCGCCGTGGGGAAAAAAAGAGTCATCTTGTGGCTAGCGATACAGTGGATTTGTGTACTGCTGTTCCAGTTAGTGTTGTGCCATCAATGTCAGGAGAGAGTCTGTTAGCTATTACATTTTATACAAATATGTATTACGTAGATTCTGTTAACTTACTAGTGTTACTTGCCTAGTGTTACTAGTGTTATCTTATTCCAACAGCCCGTTTGCCAATACTCCCATATCAGCAAGCATGTTGTGAGACCATTTTAACCTAAAACCCAACTGAATTTTTATATCAACTAGGAGTAACGACAAGCCTAGCATAAACCGATAGCTTGCATTCTAACCTGGTTTTCGGGGTCAAGAAAGACGCTATGTCTACACTGCGTGACCAAACCATTTTAAACAGCAAGACAGAGGGAGATAAATTACATTTCTTAAATAATGTAATGACAAAAATAAGGAGAAACTTTTTTTCATGATAGAATCATTGTTTTCATGAAATCACAGAATTAACAACCCAAGGTTTTTGCTTAACAACGGTCCAAATATGACTTTTTTTGTTTTCTTGACAACGCTAAAAAAATATGGCCAAAGGGCCATGGAAGAATATTTCAATTTCAGTTTCGACCGATTAACTTGATAAAGTAACTAAAGGTCATAGCAACTAATATATCGTTGTTGGAACCATTGTATATGGTAAAGCTATGTAATAAACTGGGTAATCCCATCCAAGGCAACTCCCCCCTCCCCACTTGTGAACAACCTTGAAAGAATCAAAAGAAAAATCATGGAGTGGAAGTTATTTAATTATTTCCAAATAAAATGAAGCATTTACTGTATTTGACCAATTGATTTATTCATTTATATTTTTATTTATATAATTTCATATTTATTTAATTCATTATTTAATTTTGGCATGTTTAGTCCTCCATAGTACAATAGATGGTAAGGACAATATTAAATACAAACCTGGCTAACCCACAGTAAACTAAGGTGAAAAGATGAATGGCACTATATGGACAGACTAGGTTAAGGCTGTCTTTAATGTAGACTGGGATTCTTTGGACTCAGTCTCGTCTGGCATCTTTGGTCTGAACTGGGCCTTAGTCACATTTCCCATGTCAGACTCACTTTAGTTGCCAGGTTACAGATCACCTGACATGATCCAAGTTTCTTTCTCATTTCCCAGGAGAGTGCATAAATAAATATACAGTACCCATGCCCGGTTTGTTTTTTTGGTTCGGAAGGTCCTGCACTAATGGTAAGGGATATACGTGGGGTCAGGGTTTGAAGCTTAAGCACGTCTACAGTGAGTATCTTATTGCATTCTCCTCCTCTCCCTCTGCCCTCAATGGCAGTTTCCAGGAGTGATGACCCTGCTTAGTTCTTGACTCTGGGTAGCACTACTGGTTTTCTTTTGCACTCCAGGGTCAAGGAAAATAAATTTGACCAGCTAGCTCTCTGTTCCGACCTTACTGGCACTCGATTACATCTTCAGCACTGCTTGAAAAGCCAGATAGGCTAGGGCTTTAGACTGAACTGTCCCTGCATATAAACCTCCATCAGTCAGTTCTGGCTGTTGTAAAGAAAGGCCTTTTGCAGGCGTGGGAATTCTGACCATCAATGACAGTTAAATTACGCCTCAAAGAAACAGGCAGATCATATAGAATTTTGTAGAATTGGTAGTTCCAGATTATGAATTGAGGAACCAAACAACAAATGAATTCATGTATCAAGCATATTCCACAATATTTTAATGTAAAATTTTACAGTGAAACCACAATACAGTTCATTGACAAACCAAACACAGAAAACAGTTAGTTTGAAATTAGATCAACATCTCAATAAATTACATAAAATATTGCACAATTCACTTTCAAATGGTTAGCTTACGTAATAGTTCATTAATTTTGGAGTGAACTTTGGAGTTACTAAATGAGATGGTAGTGAACAGAAGAAACAGATGCAGAAATCATATGGCTGACTGGATGAGCAGGGGGTTACCCAAAATAATAATTAAATAGGAAACAGAAATAACAAAGAGGAAATAATAAAATGAAAACCACCTTTGTGTTCATTGAGCCATCACAAATTTACAGTGTGTGGGCTGATGCTGCAACAGTATTTCAGTCATTTTAAGCAATTACACAGACGGAGGAAAGCGACTTTGGCATGGATTTGAAGAGCATTTGTCTTCAAAGTTGATTTACAAATCAAATTAACTTCTAATTGTTCCCTTCACAGACACAGCACGGTGTGTTCATATAGTAGAAAGCTGGTCTAATTGTGACTTTATGCAGTACATTAACATGTTGTTTGTAAAACAATTATGATAGCAAATATTAATTTATCCCAGTTTACCCCAATTTAAATCAAATATTGATTTAATTCAGGTTCATGATTGGGTAACACGTTATTTCAAAACGATACAGACATATCGTAATTCTGTTCCTCAGTTTAATAAAAAAAAATTATATAATCATAATGGTTTCCTTTGTGGGAGAATGTGATGATAATTCTACTGTACCTGTTGTAGGAATTCTGTCATTTGAAAAATATAAATTATTATATATATTATATATAATATATATATATATATATATAATTTGTGTTATACTACACTTCTGTGCCTCTAAGCTGTCCACAAGCCATATTTCTGAGTCACTTTTCTTAGTTTGGGTAATGTTGGTGACAAAAGTTCAGTTAAATGTTACAGGACACCGTGTTCCATGTTACTATACGTGAGGGCACAGCTTCTAAATTTAATCTGACTGGGTTAAGGCCGCCCAGTTTCAATTGCAATGACGTTACTGTACAAGGTCTCCTCTGGAAGCCATTTGCGTGGGGTCCCAGTGCACCTTTCTTAATGGAGCAGATGCATCTTGAACATCGCTGTCCGCCTCTGCGGGTGTTTCTCACTGAGAGAGGGGAGCAGCAGTAATGTATGAGGCAAGGTGGGTGGCTCTCCTGTGGGCTCTTAATTATGAACTGTGTCATTCTCTGTCCTACCTTATTTCCCTGAGAGAAGTCGTGTTCTGCACTGTAAGCGTGCTGTGGTCTGGGAGAAGCCTGGTTGACAGTGTGACACAGAGGGAATTGGGCTCTAAACTCTTATGAAAGCATGACAAATCCCGAAGGGTTTCACACTGGATCACACATTGTTGGAAAATGTCAGTTCACGCGAAGTAATTCCTCTCTGCCTTCAAACTCGTCAAGTGCATCACAGCAGTGGCAACACAAACAAAGCTGAAAACTGCACTACAAGGTTCAACTGTTCCTCTGACATCCAGAAGTGCTAACTGACCATACAAGGACATGCCTGTCCTTCATGTAAGGAAGGAAATGTTTGAGTGCTAGATGCACAGCCTGTAAGTCCAGCACATTTAGGTATTGATAATCTGTGCACTCCACCACCCCCTGATTGCTCTTCACTGCCAGACAGACCCCCATCACAAGAGGGAGGTGTCTGTGGTAACCACCTCTCAGGGTGAAACGACTATGCCCAGATAAACACACATGGATTACTCTTCTTCTCCATGGCTGCAGGGTCTGGAGGCATTGTACTGAGGCCTTCACCTTCCTGTTACTGTGCCACTTGGGATCCAAGTGGAAGCTATTCATCCAGACATGGAAGGGGCCTAAAGACAGCATCCCTGTAGTAGCAACACTGAGGCTACAATACAGCCTCTTTCTCAAATGCCTACCAATCTGAGGAGGAGGCTGTATGTAACATGACGGGTCACGTGAGAAAGAACAACTACCGTCACTTGAACTGGTTAGAGCGCAGATCAGCCAGTCATCCAGATATGGCAGGATTCGCACACCTTCCCTGTATTGGGGACAGGGCGTCTCCTATGCACATGGTGAATACTTGAGGTGCTAGGGAAAACCCGAATGGCGGCACCTTGAATTGGTAAGCTAACCAATCAAGTAGGAACTGCCTGTGATGAGTCGCAAAATGTAAATATGCGTCCTTTAAATCAACTGGCATGAACTAATCACCTTGAGAAACAACCTGGAGTCTCGGTAATGTCACTGGAAGAACCAGCAAAAGCACCATTCTGACAGGATCGACGAAGGAAAGGTAGCTGAGTGGTTACGCAGTCTCTGGGGGACAACTGAGCGCAGCTCCAACATACTGTATAGGTTACGAGGCTACCGCAGTAAGCCACTAGCTACATGGCTTAAATGTTGGTATTCAACCTATTGCAAAAATCCTATCTGCAAGAAGATAGAAGGAACAATTTTCAGGATGACGGGGGCTTATATACAGTGTTGCCACTGCCCTATGTTATCTTAGGTCACACATGACTTTGTACAAATACTGAACCTGCATGTACATGAGGCCAGTGTTAAGCAGTGTTAACCTCCGGCAGTCAGAATCATACAGAACCAGAGTTCTTAGCTATTCACTGGTAATTAGCTAATGAGCCATTCATAATGCATTGTACAATGATGACTGTAAAGGGATAACAGGACCCAACAGCCAATGGGGGATGACAGTGGCACACAGTCCAAAAAACACTGTGTGAAAGGCTGGCGTTTTTTATTTTTTTTATTTTATTTTTATTATCGTTACAAAAGATGCTGAAGAAAGTACAAAAAACCAAACAAAATCTTCCAATGGCTCAACAACATTTTTTTTTTTTGTTTTTTTTGTTTTTTGTTCCTGAAATGGAAAACGATTGTTCTATTAGCTGACATTGCATCAGAATACTTTGATCAGATGTTGTTATTGGCAGATGTAGCTGACTTTCTAATGAGGAGAATTATTGATTGTGGGACAGGAGCATTTGTGATGACTAAATCGGCAAGAAAAAGACAAAGGCAAAAACAAAAAATAATCCTAGTTTGGGACTTTATTCTGTGGACATTTGAAGTTGTATTTGAATTCTGTGTCATTATTTCCACCAGGCGAGAGCCTGGAGGGGATTATGTGTTTGGTCACGTGTGTGTGCGTGTGTTTGTGTAACTGTCCACAGCTAATCTCGCATACTACTGGGCCGATCAGCCTAATACTTGTTGTGCATGGTGACAGCCGGCCAAGGACCTGAATTCTCAAATATTTTGCACATCGGTCAACGACAGGTATTTTATTTGAATTTATTTCCATCATTGTCCATTTAAATACATTGAGTGCTAACTCTTCACTCCTCCTAACCGGCCGGTAGGGGCCGCAAGTGATCAACAACTGCTTCCATTTGGAATGAAAGACCATCAATATAAAATGTCAATTTCAACGTTAAACAACCAACAAAATAATCTGCCAACTAACAGGGTACGTTAATGTTTGAATCTGTGCCAATTACTTTGTTGGCATTTTCACGATGAAATTGATATTTTACATCGCTGGTCTTTTGGAATTGTCCCTGTCCAGATTGTTCCTGTCCAGATTTGAAACGAAAGTGCCAGACTATAACATCAACCTCAGCTCTGTCTAACACATCGTGGCTGATATGAATGAAATTAGCTAACATGTCACCACCTTTAGCGTTACTTCACTGAATCTGCGTTTTTGGGATTTTCAGTGGCACATGGTAAAAACTTGTAATATTGTCTTTGTCTGGTTGCATCAGCAAAGCTAACACGCATGGCGGAGATCTGCACTCTACTGAGTATTAAATGTCATTTATATTTCAGTCCTTATTGTGTTTTTATATGTCACACAAAAATAAAATACATATCTTGCAAGCCACTACATATAAATCTGCTCATAGCCATAAAAGTCCTAACCAATACACACGGACCCCAATTCATTAGCCTGCTGTACTGTATTTCAGGAATGGAAAACAATTCTCACAAACATGCAGCCCCTCTATGTAACAACACATTCTTCAGGCCGTCAAGTTCATCAACTTTTCACCATTAAATTACAATACGTCATTTCCCAGCTGGCCAAGTTGCAAAGAGACCCAAGGAGACAGGAATGAAACTGCAAGGAAGCTGGAGGCGCACCGTTTTATGGATTGCATGGGTATTAGGTATCATTTGGTAATGTCCTCCACTGAAAATGGATTATTCCATGTCTGGAAATTGTGTCATAAAACTGCAATGGCCATTTATTTATTTGTTTAAAAAGCACCATTACCCAGGGACACCTCACATTTTTATATATTATGCACAAAAGCAGTGCTGTTCATAAAGACAAGCCAAGTACTTTAGATTATGCACTTTGCTCAAGGGTAAAGCAATAATTCCCCAGCCTGGAACCTGCAACCTCTGAGTTATAAAGCCCAGCTCCTCAGTCCTGACACAAGACCATGCTCTCTTTCACTATTCATTTTCTTGGTGGGCACTGTTCCCCAGAATTACTAACACAGCTCACCTTTTCACATATTATCCATTCATTCATTGGGCAAGAGTATCTATGGGACCAGTTATGATTAAGTGCCTTTCTCAAGAGTAATAACGTAATGCTGTTTTATGGATTCTTACCTATCTAAAAGGTCAAAGCTTTAACCACACTACCATTTTTCTACCTTTCTCTGCTGTCTCCTGCACATGCGGAAACTACAGAACAGAATTTGATCGCTAAATATACTGTACTGTACAACTATAAGTAATGTTTGAAAAGCCAGAACAGATTGCTTAACACAAGAGTCAATGAAAAGGATATATAATTGACATTTTAATAGAATCACATCCTCTGAGGTAATTGCAAATGGAATCAACAAGAAAGCTATTATTTGGTCATTATATTTGCAATTATCTGAACAAAGGAACAGGAAAATTAAACTATTGTTTCCACGGGTGTCTATTTATGTAGACTACATGTGTATGCCTTACACAGTAATTCCCAGTAGCCCCGGAGAAAAGCTTAAAATTGCAGGCAAAAATGTCAAGCCTTATTTATTTTTCTAGTTTTTGTATGAGATCTGTGGCAACTGAAATTTACATAATTATGCTGTAAGTGGCAGACCAAAAAGTAGAAAAGAAAAATAAATGTGAAAAAATGCAAGAGGAGCAGCTGAAAAAAAATAAAGTTTGACTTTCTTAAAACTTCAGGAACATGCGTGAAGGAAAGTGTTTGAAAAGCCTTTATTGTGGTGGCATATCTACTGGTGAGTGAGGTTAAAAAGACCTCAACCTCGTACAGTCTTCATCAGGGTGTTTCAAGTAAGTTGAATTTTTGTATTTTTTTCAGCTGCTCCTCTTGCAACTCTATAAGCAAACTCCCTTCAAGAGCACCTTGTTTCACGTTGCCTGGAGTTTATCTGGAAGCACTTTTGGCAGCAGTCTACTTCTCCTACAAATGTGAGAAAATATTGCATTTATGTTACCGAGACATTTATCACTTCATTCATCACCGTTTATCACTTCAAATGCTTTTAATGGGTCCTTAGTTCACATGACATATACCTCCACCTCTGATGCTGTAGTTCATCTTCAAATACTGGATTTACTGACTGAAGGTTCACTGATTTGGGTAGTGTCCATTTTTTTTTTTGTTTGGGCTCTGGATTCCAGCACATTATACTCAAAATGAAACAGTGAATACAAGGTTCAATCCAGACTGTCAGATTTTGTATGCACATCCATATGGAGCGAACCATGTAGGAATTACAGCCCTTTTAATTACATAGTTCCCCCATTGGTAGGGGACCAAACTGATGTCTCTGATCAATTTCCTCAGATTTTTCAGCCTAATGATGGCCTGATTTACTGGCATTAATACTTGCAAGGTTTCTATTAAACCTGAATGGATTCATCTTTCAGCTTCATTCTGGATTAACCCCTTTTTGAATGTGTTTTGCTGCAGAGAATGTAGGCCTTTATGGTATTTACATGCGTATATGTTTTACCAGTTTACAGAAACAGCTGTTTTGTGTAAGTAAATGCCTTGAAATTAAAGCTGATTGTCTGTACTTTTTTGTCTTATATTCATCTTTTGATTTTAAATTCTAATGCCTTAAGTATATAACAAAAATAACAAATTTCACTCTCTCATTCCCATACTTTTGGAGGGAACTGTAGATAGATAGTATAGTCACCAAGATTAATCATTAATACAAGCGGTAATCTCATTACAACATTCTTTTCTTTTTTATCAGCTTTTCAAATTATACACTTCCTTCAGGGACCAGCTATCTATCGTGTCCCAGCTAAATGTTTGATTTTGTTCTCATCCTATTTTATATTGAGTAGTATGCTTTAGCTGTAGTGCTAAGACATGTCTCACAGTTAACCAGACTATTCATTTTCCAAAAAACATCAAGCAAACCAGCCATGGAGGGGGGGTCATTTTTGAATGATAGAGCCCTGTCATGAAGCCTAATCAAGAGCCTGTGTTGTGACAGCCGCTGTCTTGTCAGGACACAGGAGGCCAAGAGGGTGACCAAGAAACAAGGGTCAATATTTGTCATGGCAAGAAGAATCACAGCCTGGAATTGTCTGATTCGTATTTGTGCCCCAGCGGCCCATAATGCAGTGCTGGGAAAGAGCTATTGTTTTAGCTAGCAGACAAAAAAATGAAAACATACATCAATACATATAATATGTCACACAATCGATTTCTTTCTCAAAGCAATGTGATTCCTGTGTGGTGCTTTTATTTGCAATCTCAAAAGAATAAATGAAAGAAAATGAATGCGCTTTTGGAGGCTATAAGATGCAGGCAACCATGTAGTACTTTTCAGTCAGTGCTCTAGTGTTCTCGCTCCAACTCTTTTGGAGTCACACGGAAAAGAATGAATGTGCCCTCCCCCCAAAAAAACTAGAAGATATGTCTGTGCAGATATAAGGATGCAGACCAAGACCTTGATAACAGTGTGAGCCAACCAATAACAATTCAGACCCAACAGAGGCAAAAGCCACGGCCCCAATGACGACAATGGTGGTGCCGCAGTGGTTCCCAGTGGATCCCACTTAGCACTGGGGCTTATGCTCAACAGAATGTAACACAGTCAAGGCAGCGGAGCAGGAAATGACTTCAACTGAGTTATAAAGGTTTCTGGACGAGGCTGGCCTAACAGAGTGACTTAATTACTGTGAGAACAGAGGGTTACATGAAAAGTTCAGGATAACTAAGCCATGCTGCCAGTTTTGTGTGATCATGTATCCCCCACATTCTCCAGGGCAGAAAAGTTTTGGTGGTGTGAATCTTGCGAGCACACAGGGTTCTCATTAGCTGCATGCTTTCATTGTAAGAATTCACAATTTCTGCAGAAAACAGAAATGTGAGAATGACATCCTTTATGAAGGGGCAAGGACTGACTTTTTTCAGATTGTTTTTCACAATAAACAACTGCCATACCCAGTGTTGTTTTCTTTGATGATACATGCTTTGCTTTTAAAAACGCTTTCAAAAATCACATCCCCATGTGCGCATGGGGGGGATGTGCATTGTATTGTCACCCCCTGTATCAGATTGTGCATTGTACTGAGGCTTGTACTTGTAACTTGTACTACAGTTAAGGCCCAACTGAAGAACTTTTTGTTGCATGGATGTTTCAAAACCTTACATGTCGTGTCGAAAAAGGACCTGTGTGTTTACAGGTTCTTCTTAAAGCCCTGCACAGATAATCCAAATAAAATTATTATGAGAGCAAAGCTGGGTATGGAGCCCTGGCAGCAGAAAAGGAGAGACCAAAGGGCCGTTGACCACATACCTATGTTGCCATTGCTATGTCTTGCTCCTATATATATATATATATATATATATATATATATATATATATATATATATATATATATATATATATATATATATATATATATATATATATATATATATATATATATATATATATATATATATATATTGTGTGTGTATAGATAAATGAACTTCTGAAATGATTCTGCATGCCTGATATGGAGCACCTAGATGTCTTCAACTCATTCCTCCAAATTCAGCCTGGTTCTGACATCAATGTGTGCAATCATGTACTCCCAGTGCCCCTGTTCTTCCGTTAATGCGCCTCGCTCGCTACTTTAATCAGCACTCTGCCTTAATCTGTGCCACTCCCCACACACTCTGAAGCAATTCTCAAAGCTATCACTCCTGTAGTTAAACGGTGATAATGCTTTTCACTCTGATTGCCATCTTCACTGCACTATTCGGAACTCTGTTGCTGTGGTTCTTCGCCTCAATCCTGTGTATGCTAGTTTTTGTTCCAACCAGTTGCAATGCCAGAATTTTAACGAGCTGTTAATTTTTCTTATCCAGCATATACAGTACAGTGGGCCCCAGGACCAAGGTTGAGAACTGCTGCTCTAGTGTTAATTGCCCTCCTGTAAAATAAAAGGTAATTTCAGTCAAGACTTTGGTGCCCATGTTAGTGGGTCTTTCAACTGTGTGTGTGTGTGTGTGTGTGTTTGTGTGGGAACCAAATGTCCTCACAAGGAAAGGAAGATAAGGAAAATTTATCTTTATCTTTTGCTGCTCCCCACAGGGTCAAGAGACTGTTTTAGGGTTAGGACCTAGGGTTAGGGTTACAATGAAGTTCAGGTTAGGGGTCAGGCATGTAGTGGTTGGGGTTAGGGTTAGAGGTTACGGAATGAATGTAGTCAATGGGAAGTCCTCATAAGGATAGCAGTATGGGACTATGTGTGTGTGTGTGTGTGTGTAAATAACTGCAGTGCTTTGGGTTGCCATAGTTCTACAATTTCACATGCAGTTTTTTTCTAGGTAGGTGACCTAAGGTCAGGCAGAGCCTTGTTAATATTCTATGTTTCGAAGCATTAGTGTTATTTAAGAGGTGGCAACAGTTGTTGTTGTTCTGACCGCATTACACATGAAGTACATATTATAAAAGCTGCCAGAACTGCACTGGATCATTGGTGAACATGAAGACATGTGTAATAAAGAGCCAAGATGGACAGAGTAAATTGAAGCAGTAGGTAAATTTTACCCAATCATAAGCTTCAAATGTAAATTATCACAGCAGAACACCCTTAACCAGATATCTAGGAACCTAGCATAGAAACCATTAGTGACATCACTTACATTGGCATTCACACAGATTTGTTTACTTAACATCTATGTCAATGTGATACATTTGAGAAAGGGGACAAGCTCAAAAGCTTTCAGTTAATGAGAGATGTCAGGGATTCAGGATGACACAGGTTTTCAATCCTGCTGCAGTTTTTTGTGCATTTGAATGTAGTGACAAAGTAGCACAACATAATCCAAAACGTCTAAAGTGTTCTGGTCTCGTCTGTACATCAGCCAGACCCTAGCCCCTGCATCAGGGCTGTCTCTACCAAAAACAGAATAGATTGATGATGATACTATCTTGTCCCATGTGCCTGGGATCATAGATTAATTGTGCCAACAACTGACACAATTCAGAGTTGTGGTGTTATATTACCTGGACAATGGGACAGGCAGTCTTGTTGTTTGATATTGTTTGACATAGTTGTTTGAGCTACTCATTAAAAACTGTAAAAAAAAAATAAAATAAATAAATAAAAACTAAGCAATGACATCTCATCTACATGTGAAACAAGGACTTAGTTGAACCTCCTCAAACCATTTTAGTAGCTAGAGGTTTCTGAGCATGGAGCTGAGCAGGTGTGTAGGGGCTGATGACTCACTATAGGTAAGGAGGAACAGATTGAGCCTAACAAGAGCTGTAGGGAAGGACCATTTCAAACTCAGTGACGGATAGTTTTCGGTTAGCCTTTTTTCCCCACCCTGGCCCTTTGTGTGCCCCACGTGTATTTATGTAATTTGGCGGAACCAGTCTGACTGACAGATTCTGTTCTGGGGCCTGTTTCGTTCCCGGCAGCCTTACTCTTTCAATGCCTATCAATGTTCACGGAATGAAATCCCCCACACAAAATGCCCCCCGCAGTCAGTATTATTGATATAGCAGCAGATTCCATTTGAATCGTAGCCTCGATGCACGCCATGCCAGGCTCCTCACCCCTTTGGACATTGCTTGGCAAAAAAAGGAAAAGATTTGTCCTTCATAATCCCTTTGTTTTAAACAAAGATTTAAACAAATATTTTCAGGTGGTGGGGTGAGGGGAGGATTTGTGAACCCAAGCCTGATAAACAAATTTGCCTCTATGGGTATGAAAAAGACAAACACCATCCCCCTCGCATGTCAGCTATTTCTGGCATTGCTCCCCCTCCCCCCTCCCCCATCCCCACCCCATTCTTTTTCTTTTATCTATGACATGCCCATAAGGGTCAGTAGCCATATCCTTATGGGCCAGTGCAGTCTCTTCCTTAGAATGTATATTATGTGTCATAGGCTGAAGAAGGGTTAAAGCAAAGAGCCACAGAAAATTAGCATTCTAGCAAGAGGAATAATGATGATTGATGCAGTTTCTCATCACAGAAAGAAGATAATAAGATTGCCTCCACGCGACAAGGCAGCGGGAGACCGTCGCTGCAAATCCTTGGGTCTGCTCGCTTGAGACTTTGTACTGACCTGTCATTGAGGGAGCATCCATCATTTTTAACGACGTTCAAGTAAATTGTGTACTTCCACAGTAAAGGAGCAGGAGTCCTTTTCAGTGCCATGGATTCTATTTATTTATTTGCAAGCTGCCATTAAACAGAACTGTTCAATATCTCTTTGCATGTAAGAAGTGCAAGCCTTCTTGCTGTTGTAACTTTCTGCTGTGTTCTGGTCTTCTCTATTTTGTTTACATAGTTACAGAAATATAAAATGATTTTGTAATTCTACCACTATACAAGCTTACAGAAGTAGAGATACAGCAATTCCATTTTTCCTTGACCAGTTCTGATACTGAGTACAGTCTGATAAGATCTTCCAGTACCAAAGAAAACTATTATGATATATTTAGCCACCACCCCCCCCCCCCCCTCCCCCTTCATATTGCCATCATTGACTAGCACAACAATTCCTCATGTGCAGACCTCCTGTAAGGTAATCTCATTGCCACATTAATTCTACCTCTCCGGTTTCAGAGTTTTCACAATACAGACTTGAAAGGACATAATATCTAACAATCTGAAGGCCGACTTCCAAACTTTGTACCCAGAGTTTATGGAGACAACTAAGTTGAGGGCACCTCTAGGATGGCTATTTGATCACACATAACGATCCAGGTAAACGTGCATTCTAGTTGAAGGCATTGGCATTTAATTACGCATACATATAATATCAGACTTTCAAATGTATCTGAATGTTTACCTTCTAGGCCTTCGCAACTGTAAATGCCAGACAACAACAAAAAAAAGAAATAACAATTTGAATACCATTGCCCTTGGCCTTGCATGGCCCCAATTTGGAATAAAATATTTGCTCTCACCATGGGCAGACGCAAAAGCACTTTCAGTGTCAGAGGAAATTGAAATAAACAGCGTCCTTCTCATTGTTCAGATTTTCATTACATATTCCATATTTGGGATTTAACATCTTGATTGTCACTTTGCCTTATGACATCAAGCAGATTGATTGTGTTAAAATCGCTTACATGAGTTTATGACGTCATGGACAGTTTATGCGAGTACTCAGTAATCATCTTGATCATGTATAGAGAATTTCATAACCCCGAATAGGAGAGCTAGCATAAAGCATGAAAATGACCCAGTCATGCAAATATCATATTTGGAATGACTGGTCTGAAGTACACATACGTGCTTGTGGAACACAATATACAAATGGAGTGTATTATTATTATTATTATTATTATTATTATTGTTATTATTATTCATCCTCCCATTCATTATCTAGCCCACTTATGCCTGGTCAAGGTCATGGGGGAATGCAGAAGCCTATCCCAGCATGCATTGGGTGAGAGGTCAGGAATAAACCCTGGACAGGTCACCAATCCATCCAATCCATACCATTCACTCACACATTCATAACTAGGGCCAGTTTGGGTTAGGCTCTACAATTAACCTAACCTGCATGTCTTTGTACGGTGAGAGGAAAGTGATGCGGAAACGCGTACGCACATGGGGAGAATAAGCAAACTGCACACAGAAAGGCCCTGGCCGCGTTTCGAATACCAGGAGGCGACAGTGTTACCCACTGCACCACCATGCTGTCCTATTATTATTATTATTATTATTATTATTATTATTATTATTATATGGTCTTATTATCCTTAGCTCTCATTGTGGAGCAAGATCAGCATGTTTTGAAACTGCCTGATTTATCTCAGAAGTTGAGTAATTAGCAAATATGTAGGGAACTGTTTGTTGCAACAGCTGTCGCTCTTGAACGATGCAAGATGTCAACATCTGCTTTGATTTCACAGTTAATTTCAAATGCTGCTTTTCCTGTAGGTTGTGATTATGAATGGAATGTTAATCCCTTTGTGAATTCGCATGTAACATAATTAGGTGGCATGGAAATCAAAATGCTAATTCTAATCTGTGCATTCGGGATTCCCAATTGCTCTTACCTGTGTGTACACATGATAAAAGCAATTGACACTCACAGAGGTCTAGGGGGGTAGCTGGTTGGAGGGGCTAGGGAGGGTGATAAAATTGGTATTTATTAACGCTGTGAGCAGAATAGTATGTCAATTTCAGGGGTCCCCTGAGGATTTTATTCACATCTGGTCCGCACCAGAAAGCGTTGCAGATAATAAACTGATCAGCATTCAGCGGTTTGCAGTGTCCCGGGCGCTTTGTGGCGTATGAATCACATGGCCGTGTGACCCAGGGGGGGAGTGCTGCAGGTTGCGTTCAGCACAAAACTGCATCTGGCTGAGACAGGCTGAGAAATAACAGCGTTGTTAGTCCTGTCAAGTGCCCAGGGAGAGATGAGAAGCTTCAGGTCGAAAATAAAAAGGCTTTGAAATAAATAGGGCCGAATGCAAGGGCTATAAATTGCACCCCCCCCCCCCCCTGCAAAAACTTGATTCTCTCCTTTTATTTCTGCCCATAACACATGAGCAACTCAAACTGAATGCTGATATATTTCCAAAGAGCACTTGATAGATGCTGACAGTTCATTATGTTTGTTTGTTTGTTTGGTAAGCTTGTGTTGTTCATCATATCAAGTAAAATGGCTTTTTCAAAAATACATAATTTCATCATTATACTGTCATCATTGGTGTGTATCAAGAAACAAAATATCAATTATAATAAGTTTATCAACAAGACTTGACAGTGCGTGCAAGTGAGATTTAAGAGCGATGCTACCATTGTTGGCAAGAGGAAACAGGTTGTGTCCACGTAGAAGAATCACTCTAATGGTCGGAGTAAAAGGTCCCTGAACTTAAAACCTGTCACAGTGGACAGGTCAATCGCATGGCAGATTATCATATCACATGTGATGTATCCATCATGCACATTTCCCATGCATCACTAATTGCAGTGTTCAGATCCAGCTCACACCTCACACACACCAGAAAAGCTGCCCCTTTACAATGGCCATAATCATCACTAACCCCCCCTAATTATTATTATTATTATGATTATTATTATTATTGTTACTGCTATTATTATTATTATTATACATTTTATGTATATAGCACCTTTTAAGAGCATGAAGTGCTTTCCAGAAGGATCTTATTACCAATAGTGATAGCAGTGATTGACACTTACATACGTTGTGCAGGACGTTCAGCGGCAGACAGCAGGGCACAGAGCGTAGGTGGGGTTCATGATTTGGGGAGATGTGATAATGACTGCTTTCCTGGTGTATTGGATGCTATATCTGAAGGTGCGCAGGTGTAAAATTATCGGCTGCATTGTATGAAGTCATACCAAGCATCACTGGAAAGTATGCCTGACTTGAAGCGTCCTGTGTGAAATTGCTTTATTTGGTTAAGATACATTCTATCCAGTATCTTTTATCATATGAACACAATGTCATTGAGCACCATTCAGAAAAATGAGTGCAGTCATTGGTTAATTCCACATTATTGTGCATATATGCATATGAGTACATTGGTTAATTCCAGTATTATTGTGCATATATGCATATGAGTGTTTTGCATAGGATCCTTTGAGACTAGCACACAATAGCACCCATTTCTCTTTTCACATAGAGTTGTATGGATGGAAATATGTGTGAATACCTGCCCCTTTGATGGCTTTATTTTACTCAATGTATTTTTTGAAAGAATTGTGACAATTCTTCAGAACAGATTTTTATAGATGTCTCTGATGAGTGATGAATTATGGGAGCTGCATTAGCTGCATTGCAATCTGTGATTGGAGTGGATGAGAAACTGCAGGATTGACTTGAAGGGTACTAATTTTGCAGCAGTGTAGCATGCCAATATCAGACCTTATGGAGGCTACAACATGGAGAAATGGTTGAAGAACTGGCTTCATAAAAGGTTGCTATGGGAAAATACCTATAAAATGGCAGATGGAGCACCATGGCTGTGACCCTTGGTTTGGTCCTGGAGCTTGGGCAGGCATGGGACAGATTCCTAGGACAGGTTCCAACAGGCAGAGTCAGCCATATTGCTACCAATCTTAATAGGATCACCACCCCGACCAAGGTGAGCATTACTGCATGTGCACAAAATGAGTAGCAGATATTTTATGTCAGCCTGTCAGTTAAATAACATAAGGCACTTTGGGCAGGAATTGAAAAACGTCAAAGCAACAGAATGTGCAATCGTTCAATTCGTGAAATACCAGCACACTACAAGTAGGAACTTAACTACAGTATCCACTGCTCTCAAATAAAAGACCTATCCACAGCGTGTGGTCACATTTTGCTCATCATTTATCCATTTCAGTGTACACTGAGGCTGTTTGGCAGCGCTGTAGTGCAGAAAGGTGCTTGGCACAGTTGCTTTCCTTTACATTTTAAGTGTTTTCAGTTTAGTGCTTGGAGATGTGTTTTTTTGCTTAGTTGTGTTTTTTCCCCTCACTTGAGTGGGTTTTTTTGTTTCTAGAAATGAAAAAGGAGGACTGTGTTCTGTGAAGGTTTTTCTGTTGGGTGTCTGTAAAGCAAAATTTTATGTACATATGTGCTGACACTGTGGCCTGTCATTCCTGGATTGCTTGTGTGGTGTAGGTGTGACCACTGTTCACAGGAGCCCCCTGGAGAGGAGGAAAATCCGGGTTCAGAGAGTAAAAGTCCTAACCATTTTTTTGTACCAATCACTTGGATTTGTTAATTAGCACACTTCTTCAGCCAGGCGGTAGAACTAATCAGTGAAATCAGCAAGCTTTTCTGGTCACTAGACTTTCCACATCTGGTGGCGCACGACAAAAACTTTGGGTTATATAAGGACACAGAACAATGCGAAAATTATATAAAAAATGTAAATGGCTGTGATATTTTGGGAAGGTGTATGTGATGCCTCTCACTGAGGCCAAAGGGTACAATGACTGGAAAAAGGGAACAGCTTGTTCTTTTTTTAAACTTTTATCGCAGCCAATTTGTGTTGCATTTTAATATCTTTTTTGACCCACAACAACCCTGCTCTTTGGAGAACATTGTTATTATCAAGCTGAAATAAACAACTTAATAGTTCAAATGCCTTCCATGAACCAAGATAAGCATTTAATTTGCCCATTCCCCTTCCCCATTCATCCCTTCATTTCCATACAGCTCCTGCCCTTTGGGGCCCTCTGTATTAATCAGCACCTCTCATTCTCCTTCTCATGTGCTCTGAGACAGGTACACACGGACTTATGCTGAGTGGTAACATATACCAGAACAGGAAATGAATGAAGTGGCTGACTCCCATAGGGTTGATCAGAATGCTATGATGGATGTGTTCTGAGATTTTGTGCCGTATATGACTGCTTTCTAAGGTGCATACAAACATATTTGATTGAGTAGGGAAAATAGGGTTATAATGTTGCTTCAATGTGTAAAAAGATAAATGGCCTAATAAAAAATAAAAGTGAATCGTATGTTTTTAAATATGAGAGCAGTGTTGCTATATTATGCAGTTTCAATGGAGGTTATAATGTCCTCAGCCCCACTTATGAGGGCAGGTTTGAGATTAATTCAGCATGAAAGCCACTTAATCCTGGGAATGTTCCATTTTACATGCAGAAAGATAACTCCCCATATATCCCCTACCCCTTACCCTCACCCTCATTCCAGTTTTTTAAGCTATTACTACTACTACTACTATTTCATTTTTGCATTGTATATGATGGGTTTAACATGGGGGCGTAACTTTAGTGGGGGGGGGGGGGGGGACTGAAATGCATAAACACAGAGAACTGTAACCCTCTAGGGGGGCCTGGGGGAAGAAAGTTTTTTAAAGAACAGCGGTGAAATGATTGGTTTTGGTGAATTCTAGGGGGAAAATACTTCAGATTACTGATCAGCATGGCTGGGTGTTTGTCACGGAAAATATTGGATGAAGTTGCACGGCAGTCACTAAGTCAGTCACTAAAAAAAGCGGAAGAAATCGGAGATTTGTAATGGTCATTTATTAAATGAATTAATAGATCTCATGTGCAGCAGTGGGAAACAATTGAAATAAAATGCGTAGCTATAGCAAAAGTAACAAATGCGCGAAGTTTAAAAAAAAATCTACGGGCACTTGCCAGCTACTAGGAACAGCCTATAAATTAAAAACATGAATAGGCTGGTGCACTTACCCCCATCCCACCCGTAAGTTACATCCTTGGTTTAACATGAGTTTCTTCGAAAATTGTGGAAGGCAATCAACCGGTATATCGGTGGACCAGGAGAGTCAGTTGAGATAAGAATGGCCAATGCTTTTGATATCCACAAGCAGTTTTCCTTTTCAGTCATAAAGCAGATAACTCTCACTCCTCAAAACCATTCCCCCATGCCACAAACATCCTGCTTCGCTTTCATTCCCTAGTCCTATTCCTTTCCCTTATCTGTCAGAGTAAAAAGGAAGCACTTAACATATGGCACGCAATATACCCTGCAAGTATCAAACAAATATCTTCAACACTTCTTTTATTATTGCTTATAGCAGCTTCAATAGCTTTCTTTATATATACTGTAGGTATGAACTGAATAATCCCATAGTGAGTGCTAGAGATGGCAGACCATTGAATAAATGCATACAGATTCAGCTTTCTGTCCATATCTTCAGGGTGCAGACCATTTTTTCCAAGGTAAGACCAACTGAACATTCTCTCCTCTCAAAAGGGACATTTGAAATCTCACATGGGAACACTACGCTGATAATATACATTGCCTTATCGAGAAGGTTGAACTTTTTCCAGGCAGTACGATATTTCTTTCTTCGGTAAAGGAAATTAATTCACCATGTTTATTGTGGGTCTGGAACCACATCTAATCTTAAATCTGTCAGATTATTGTACAGTTTCACAGACATTGGCTTCACCATTGTACAACCTATGATAGCTTGTTGCCCCTACTCCTATGTTTCAATCTCAAGATGGCCACATATCATTAGTCGGAGTATAGAGAAAGCTTTGATCAAGACTCTGTATTTTCCAATTGCACGAAAAGATTTAGGCCAAATTCAGCCTCAGTCCCAAGTGATATGTGCTCATTAGCTTGCTGGTCTTGTGCCCTTTGATTGCTGTTGCAGTGTTTTTTAAGGTCATCAGTAGGATACTGTAATTTCATATTACATAAACCTGGTGCTGACCAGATTTTAAGAAAGTTTAAACAGTGTTACAGAATTAGAATTTTAGGTTCACTACTTTTTGTACCTTTTCCAGGTCTTTAACAACATGTGATTTTTTATGATAAATGTAAAATTGAGTTCAGAGCCAAATGAAGAAAAAATCCCAAACATTACAGAGGGTATTTTGTTAATCCAATTCGCAATGTGCAATCATACTCACACTGTAGCTCAGGCCAACTTATGTTGTCAATTCAGGAGAGCACAGGTAGCTATGTGGTCTCCTCTGAAGCACGTGGTGTAAGGTGCCTCAAATCCGGTCATCAATGAGGCACTGTTATCCCATCCAGCTGAAAACCTCCCATGTCTCAGTGATGCTAGAGCCAATTCTGCAGCCCCTGTGGGGCTACAGGCCACAGTTGGAATTTAAGCAGTCCAGATTCATAAATAACACAGTCCAAATTCACCAGAACAGTGCCTTAACAGGATGAGTCACCCAGCAATGAATACATGTATTTCCATATTTATAATGAACATGATTGTATGTTATTTATTTATCCAAGCAGTTGTCTGCAGGTTAGATGCAGTGCTGTTACAGTACATAAAATGTCCTTACAGAGGATTATTTACGTTTAATGTATACTATTAAATGAAACAATAATTAGCTTACAAATTAGCCAAATTGCCATTTCTTAACAGCTTCAGTCTCGTTGATGATTCCACTGATTGATGAACAGCTCACACACTTTTGGGATGACAAACCATTTCCTCTATGAGCATGACATCATTGCCATGTTCTATAAAGCTTTATGCAGTCAGTATGTTTGTCAAAATTTCACACTGCATAGATGCAGCAAATCAGATTCTCACTGCTAATGGTGTCAAGGGCTTGCGCAGTGACAATGATAAAATAAAATTATGCCTGATATGCAGCTAAATGTGTTATGCAGTGTAAAATGCATAACTGCTTGCCACACTAAAATACGATTTCAGCTGGGTACAGGTGACATTTCTGGGGTCATTCCTTCCAGGAACTTTTACATTTAATACAGGGCATTCAATTTCTTTGCAGTATTTGTGTAACTTGAAAATGACATTTTTACAAACTAGTGGTCCCTGACCAAGCTAAAAAAATATGTATTATTCAGTTGCCAATGAATGTGTGACAGTACGGGTGCTGGGACCCAGGCGCAGAGTGGGGGAAGGAAAACACGAAACTCAAAAAGGGAAAATTAACAAAGATTTTACTAACACAAAAAGGCAAACACAAACAGGAAACAGGCAAGGCCACAAAGGGCAAAACAACAAACTCAAAATATTCTTAGGAACAAAAGATAAACAAGAACATAACTACACTAGTACAGAAAACAAACGGCAGAAACGCACAGAAACACACAAGCGGAAACAAAGTAAGAAACACAAACCGGTCAAAAACATAGGCGGGAACAAAACAGATCTCAGGAACAAACAACCAGAACGAACCACAAGCAGGTAAAAAACGCAGGCAGGTACAAAGGGTCTGAAACATACGCAAGTAGGGAACAAACACAAGGAAACCAGAACATAGACAGGAACGCATAGAGCAGATTTGAGGAGGGGAGCACAGAACAAGCAGACATACCGCAAGAATCCAGCACCTGAGTCAAGGAAGAGGGCAACTTAAATAGACCACACTGACGAGACACAGGAGGGCACCATGAACAATCAGGCCACGGAAGGGGAAGGGAAAACGAGACAGCCAGAAAACAATGATTAGACAATTGGAAACAATCATACAATTAACACAGGGGGAGCAGGACACAAAACAGGAGTGCCGCCATCTGGCGGCCCAACAGGGAAAACGCAGACAGGAACGCAGGACCATGACAGAATGATCACAGGCTTTTCAAAACAAAAGACCAACGTTAACCAGTTTTACCTGTTACAGATTCTATTCATACTGATAATACATTTTACCTGGGACAAGTGTGACAAAGAATTTGGAACGAGTTTGTATTATTAGCAGAAAATGAGCTAAGGCTGTGGGATCCATAGGTTCATGTATCTGAGTCACAGAGAATGATTGGTCTTTAAATTGGAATAGGGATTTTCAGGCCAGATGCAAAGCTCCAATTTGCCTTTGCACCCCATAAAGGGGGATTTGTAATAACCAGATGATAAAGCAATGTGATATATCATTAAACCCCAGAACTTGCTTTTGAGCAGCTTACGGGATAAAAGGAGTGAGGAAAATTATTATTCGGCAAAAATACATTTAAAAGTAAAGCGCTGTCCTGTGGCTTTCGTTTTGTGTCTGGTTATCAGAGTTCAGCTTATCAACAGCCTCTGTCCGATTCCCCTTAATGGTTCAATCTCCGCTTTAATAAAGGAAGCATGATCTCCCCCATCTCTCAGTCAGTGACTCATATCATTTCAAATTTTCACAGATTTATGGAGAAAAAAAAATTGTGAAACAATAGTCATGTTAAACCCTTTGATTGATATCACAGTAGTAGAAAAATTAAGACATTACCTACCCAGCACTGTGAATCTGAGAGAGGACAACGGAGAACTTTTTAGGAGCTGTGCAGGCTTATCTGCTCTGTTGTTGGTGGAGGCACTGCTGTTATACCCATAAAAAGAAACTTTATGGGGACTTAACTAAGTAAACTGATTACTTAGAAGGGTAGTGTGCATGCCATATAAATCATTCTGGGTGATGTGAATAAGCTGCCGCAGTCCCCAAAGCAAACATATAAAAAAATAATAAAATGATCAACACCAGTGTTTTCTTGTCTGCCTATTCCTCTTCTGAGAACTGTTTGTCCTTGGAAAAGTTTCACAGCAATTTGGTGCAGCAATAATGACATCAAAATGCAGTTTTGTACCCTTTGATTTTGGTTCACAGAAAATATCTGTATGTGGAGAAATTAGGCTGTGAAAACCACAAGCATTAAACTGAGCGTTAATTATGAAAATAATACCACTGAGTTTTTTTTGCAGCTGTCTCTGTGCCTTTAATCTATATAATAATAGTAAGTTTGGGCAGTTTTGTGGATTCATGCACAAGACAAAAGCATACTAATAAAACATAAAACTGTTGCATTGACTGCAGCTAGTCAGCTAACTAGGTAGCACAGAATGCTTGTGACCATTGTTGGTTAGCACTGGCTCATATCTGAAACAAGTACTTGCATGGTGCTGTGGACAATAACGAATGCTAGCTACATGTATATCATGTGTGAGTGCCACTCAAAAAAAACATATTGTAT
Organism: Anguilla anguilla; assembly: GCF_013347855.1. Lineage (NCBI taxonomy): Eukaryota > Metazoa > Chordata > Actinopteri > Anguilliformes > Anguillidae > Anguilla > Anguilla anguilla. The sequence goes on from NC_049209.1 coordinate 20,391,684, forward strand.
TTTGGCAGTTCAGAAATGATGCACCATCAGTACTAAAGAAAATACAAGTATGCCTCTGTATAATATTGATTTGTACTGCTGTTTCCTAAGAAACACAATAGATGAGTCTGAAAAACCCTCACAGCTCATCAATTGGAACTTATTGTGTTCACATGAGTCCAACTTTTATTTTTCATTCAAAAGCGCAACCAAAAACACTCTTGCCCTTACAAGTAGACTATGCCATTGGAGTTGATTTTATGTGAGAAGATAATAAGTAATAATCATCAGTATTTCATAGTCAGTCATAGACTATTCATTTGAACATTTTATCAGTGATGTAACAACAGAAATTCATACTATCCTATATATTTCCTGTTTTCCAAATTCATTTACTTTGAAAAGACATTAACTGATAAAACACAGAAAGCCAAGAGAATCATCAATTAAGATGTTAAAATGAATCAATTATGAATTGCTGAGGAGGATCATTGCTAAAGTGTGTGAAAAGTAATGAAAGATGTATTATCACGTAGATGAAGATCTATCTCCCCAAATATAAAGATTATAAAGATATATTTATATATATATAATATAAAGATAGCTTCTAATCAAAGCTAGTACCTCATCCCAAACCCAGCCTGCTCCTTTAATATTACTTTTGTAACACTGTACTTGCACAGCATTTACAGGGTATACTTCAAATCAGTGTAATTATGAGATAAATTACAAGCACAGTGTATCCTTTTATTATAATTAGGCTAAATATGGCTATGATACCATATCAAATTCTTCTTTTGGAAATGAGCCAACATAGCACCGTGTTCTTTTAATTTCCTTTTTTAAAAAGTGTTAGGTATAATTTTTCTCCTGCAGTATATTTCACAGTAGAGACTTCAGGCCCACCCATTTACTTTTGAATTTGTATTGAAAGCCTCTTTCTCTCCTCACATTGCCCTGTCAGCTTGTCAGATGAGTGCGACGTAATAAGGATGAGTATGGCTTTATAAGGATTTATGAGGATTTTGGGATGGAATTAAACACCTTGAACCTACTGAGATACTTATTTGGCTTGGGGCCCACTCTTTGGAAATGAAAAAGAATAGAAATTGTGTGACTATGATTGGACTACCTATTATCATGCCCAAATGAGACATAAACCCCTTTTCAGCCTAACATAAAAGTATTAGTTTCACAATAGGCTTGTTGCTTTCTTTCAGACACGATTTCATTTGTGTAAATTTGGCCAACATTTTTGTCCATTTTCAAGCCCATTATGAAAAACGAACCAAGTGCAAAAATCAGGAGCACCAGAGCATGAGACAGTAATACTGTGCATACTTAGTTAAATGCTGATCAATCTGATCAGAATAAGTCACTAGACAAGGGGAATTTGATTTCACATGCACAGACACTGTACATAAGGATAGACTATGCACAAACCACAATATTAACTCAGCTAATGAAAAACATCTGTTGCAGTCTCTCCATAAATACAAACATTATTTAAAATTATTTAAAGGTAATCTGGAAAGCAGGCAGTAGAGTTGCTGTCTCACAGAAGGTGAAACTACTAATGTATTTTTTCCTAGCCAGATTATTAACCAGACAAAATCTGTTATCTTTCTGTCAGTTTGTTGTAACTTTTGGAACAGAAGGTTCATGGTAAAATGTTGAGTGTTACATTGTCTTCGATAGGGTACACTCGATCCCTCATGCACTCATATCAACTATGGTAGAATTAAACTGACACTAAAGACTTTCCTGTGTATTAGGTGTCCTGGTCCAAGTCCAGGGTAGTGCTCAAGGATTCTTCCTGCTCCTTCTCCAGGGAGTTTTTCACTGCTACAGTTGCCCTAGGCTCTCTGAGGGGGGCTTAGGATCTGCGCAAAGCTGCTTCGTGATCATTTTTGTCGTAGAAATGTACAAATAACATTGATTTGAACTGTTTTTCGAATGGCACTTTCACAGTTTGTTCATATGATTGTTTAATGCAATTACAAGTCTAATTGGGTTTGTTTGATGATACGTCATGTGTAATCTCTGAAAGTGATGCAATCAACTTTTAAGTGAAAATTAAAGCAATCAAAACCCGGACCACTGCAAAGGAATCAACTCAGACCACAAGAACATGGACTTGGTAGGTTTGCTCTGCTGGTCCACAAAACATTTACTTAATAGGAATGCAAGCACATTCAATTTCAGATGGCTAGAAAAACCAGAAGTCAGTGGTGATGACGCCTCTCTGTCCATTTGCCTCCACTACATGCCTGTGAATTGTTTTCAGAAGGAACTTTTTTCAACAGATAGACACAGAATGACCAATTTGTACAGGAATACCGTTAACACAAGAAACACAGGCACGTAGTGTGCTTACATGCATCTTATTGTATCTGTATGTTTTCCACAAAACATCTGCTGCAGGTCAGCACAAGTCATGCCAAGTGTAATTGAAATCTTGCAATGTGAAATCAATTTTATTCTGCATGCGGTAGCAAGGAAACCATCAAATTGTTTGCAAATGAATTCACTTTCTTTGAATTTTCCATGTCAGAAATGAAGTGAACCTAAATTTTAAAATATACTCGTTCATCATAAAGTGCATCAGAGTGGGAACCATTCAAAGAGAACTCAGTCCGTTAAGATATTTTTTATTCATTTGAGAACTTTAAACAAATCGGTAATGCAGAAACACATCAACCAGATTGAGTTATTCAGTGGAGCCTACCTTTCTCTTTGCTGTTCAAGGGTCACCTATTCAAATAAAAAATACTGAACATTTCATCTTTGTTTTAAAATTGCATGGAGTCCAGAAAGCACTGAAAGCCAAATGCGACCAAAACATCTGCTTAATCATTGTTAATTACTTTGCATTGGTATACATTATCATGAGGCCTTTACAATACATATAAGAATAAACACGTCTTAATCCCCTTCCTTACACGTCTTATTTCCTTTTTTGGAAGTTCTGCATATGCATAAACGTGGAATCAAGACCAGTTTTCTATTGTGAGCACAATCAAACCTAATTAAATGGGCCTTCTGCTGGGGAAAAGGAAACAGACATAGGATACCCTCAGGGTTGGAAATTCTGTATGCTAGAAACAGACATAGCAGTCATGTGGCGCAAAAAGGGGCCATCTCCTGGATGGCATGCCTCTCCGTCCCAGGGCATGACCTTAAAAAAAATAACCACGTCAAGATATTTAGCTTGGATCATTTGGGTAAGGCGGAGGCTAATTTTCTGACAGGACCTTGACCCTTCATAGGTGACAGCTGCACCTGCTGTGCTGCTGCAGGCAGGTTTTCCGCTGATTCAGAGCTTTCCTTTTAGTTTACTTTAATGAAAGATGATTTGTTCTCTTCTGAGCTGTGATTATCCACAAGTCCATTTTTCTTGGGCTTTTGTACCGCATAATAAGATGAAACGGAATAAGCAGACAGTCATATGTCTTTATGAAGGAAATAATACCGAGGGACAAAATAAGTTTCACAAAAAAGAGAAATAGCCTATGAATATTTTAAGAATACACCAGGCAGCACAATAAGAATGTCTGCTACTTCGCTTAATGCTGAATGGTGCCTTAAATGCTGCCTCTCCAAAACTGACTTCATTTTGAATGCACACTCAGTACAAACATTTCCATTTTCCGCTTTGGTCCTGTTGTTGATGTTTTGTGTGTGCCCAAGTGTGTGGCCTGTGCACATGTGTGTGTGAGTGTGTGTGTGTGGTGTGTGTTTGTGTGTGTGTGGGGGGGGGGGGGGGGGCGTGTGCATGTGTGTGTACGTGCGTGTGTGTGTATGTGTGTGTGTGTGTAAAGGCAAAAGCTAATCCTCCTCATCTTTCCTCGCCAGGCGACATATGCTGTACACTCCACGCAGATGCCTCTGAAAGAGTGTCTCAGGACCTCATCCAAATCCTTGGAGTCCTCTGGGTTTCCGTTTGCTCTTTCCATTTCTTCTCTTTCTCTTCCGTGCTAAGTGTGCATACGGCCCGTTAACCATAAACCCAGAGCTGGTACTGCTTAACATTTCCAGTCTCATCCTCACGCCCTCCCCCCCCCCCCCCCCCCCAGCACCCTACACACACACACGCACAAATACAAATCCTCTGCTATTATTTCCCCGTTGAGGCAAATTGAGTGTAGAGACCTCACACCATAGATTTCAGTGCCTGGGATAGTATTTTTCAACAAAAACATATCATTTTCTAAGGATAATTCCTTAGATAATTACTTTATTCATCAGTCTTCATCTTTTGGACTACACAGATTAAAATTCACTAGAGGGGCGTTGGTGCTTTCCTCCAGAATGCTTAATTATTGTTAGTTAATTAATTAACTGGGGCCCCGTAATAGAAGGGGACTCTTCATCCCATCTTTGAAGTAGATAACTCAGAAGGGAAGATTCATATTTAATAAGCAAAACCAATAAATGCCTATAATTAATTTAGTTGTGTGTGTGTGCGTGCGCCTATGTGTGTGTGCGCCTGTAATTAATTTAGTTGTGTGTGTGTGTGTGCTTGTATGTGTGTGTGTACCTAGATTTCATTTTGGATAATGTTATAGGTATAGCTGGTACCATTGTGTGTTTCAATACACGTTGTTTGTTGGGTTAAAACTGCAGTTATTGATTGAGAGTAACACAATGTTCTTTGCTACTATACATCGCTCTGCTCAAGAGTATCTACCAAGTGATTTCAATGTAAGGTAATGTGTGTGCATGTGCGTGTGTGTATACTATACCTTAAGGGCTTTTTTTAGCAGTCACAAAATATTTACCATTTTAGTTAGTCACATTTGTTCTTCATAGCTGTCAATAACGCATTTTTTGTATTAAGTGGTAGTTCCTGCTTCAAAACATTTCTTTGTTGCACAGGCCTCACTTATGGTTTTAGGTGTTTTGTTGATTATAGCATTGGAGATTGCTAATACTTGTAATACATTAAATCAATTTATGAAATAAAAAAATTACAATAGCTTCAATTCACCAAAGAATTGACAACACAATGTAAATTATGGAAGATAAGCATATTCCTCTACAGTACTGCAAGTGAACATAAAAAATAAGCTTATCATAATAACCTTCGCTATACATCAAATTTGGATCCCTCAGACGTCCATGATGGTGGGTTCTGTTTTCAGCCTGATTAACATTTAAATTTTGTGGGTTAACAATCACACAAGAACCTGTATTTTGTTCTGAGGAAATATTCTTGATATTATTAATAAGTTTTATTTCATTTGAAGAGAAAATTAAGCATATTCCTTCGGCATGTATCAGAATTAGAGTAATGTATTTCAGTATTCCACACGTCTTTTTTTTAGGCAAAATGTATTAGAGGGCATTTATAGCAGTAAATTGCATTAACTTTTGGCCCTGGTGCCAATTACTGAAGAATCCTCTGAAACCCTGTAATCAGTTATATTTTAAGAAGACCAACTGATTACTAGGAAGAGGTCACAAGGTCAAAACCTTACCAACTACAAATCACAGACACACACCTTGTTGCCCACATCCAATCATACACCATTTCTTGACTAAACACTTTATTCCACAGGTTACAAATACAAAAAGTTGATTATTTATCTTGTTCTGTTGAAGGAAGAAGTGTATGAAAAATTCACATCAGTTTAAGTGCATTGCTTCATTCCTTTATAAAATGGTCGGTCCCATTTGAAAACTGATATTCTGCTCCAAATTTGGCAAATTTGGTTCTGTCTACAATTTCAGGATGATGGGGGAAAAATCTGCCTTTTACCCTATATGAATCAGACCTATGTTTCACCGAGCTTCCTTACACGGGCTGCGTTTCCTTCCCCTCCAGTCTAATCGCCAGTCTGCAAAATGAAGCTAAGTTCTAACAGCAATTGCAAATCTCTGTCATGGCAAGCACCATATTTGGAGGCAGAGGTGTTTGGAGGGGTTTTCATAATGGGGCCGAGGGCAGCGTTAGAAGAGCTGCACAGCACTCACTCGGCTGTCTCGGATAATTGGGAGGAGGCTTTCCAACTTGCTCTGGCACAAAATCCCCATGACAGCTGGGGCAAAGGGGACCTACTCCACCATTTTGTAGTGATAGGTGCCAAGCAGTGAGCAGCTTAGAGATTTTGATTCCCCCCACAGCCTCCCTCCTATCATCTCCACTTCTTCCCCAGGCTCAGCTGTTCTCTAGTGTTACAGCCTCGTAGGTGGAATCTATGATTCCTTATAGGAGCAACCACAGTCATTTTCTGCCTGCAACATGGCTTTTAAACATACACAGTGAAGGCACTTATTGCTGATTCAGTAGATATGCTTGGCATAGTTAAACATATTCAGTGATAGGTTGCTGGATGGCTCATTTGGTTAAGGCACCACACTGTGCTACATGAATGAACTCCATGGTCTCGGATTGAATTTTGACCGTGGCAGTGTCATTCGTGGCTGGTAGTCCTGTAGGCAATGCACTACTTGTGATTGCGTTGCCCTGAGCGCATTAGTTGGCTAGGAATCTGCATTTCATAGCTCTCTCGACTGTCTGTGGACTCGACAAAGCCGCATATGAGATGTCTCCCTCCGACTCAACTGTGCAAGCTTGGCTGTGGTCTGCGCACAGTGTGAATAGAAGTAGGTTGGTTACACCATTTGTTTTGGAGGAGAACTGTGGATATTTTCTTCTGAATCGACAGTGAATGATCATGCATGAACATGGCAACAAATAGCAGGAATAACAACTAATAGGAATTGGATGCCCTCAGCCCCATGCTGAATGCCAAATTTATTTATTTTTTATACATGAGAATTTGCTACAAACTGAGAAAGTCATGATAAATGCATACTTTGTCATGCTCCTCAAACCACTCTCCTCAAAGCAAATTCCTGTTCTCTGTGGATGGATCATTGCAAGGTTCAAATACTCTCCTCACAGCAGGAAATAAATGTTTTAACTCGGGATAAAGGTGGTCATTCAATAAACTCTTGCCCTCAAACAGTACAAGTGCATGCAATCCATGTCTGGAATAATGCCCTACACTGCTTTTATGGTTCACTGCTTCTATTTTGTGCAACAAATGTGCAACCATACATTGATAGTTATTATTGGTATTACTAATGTTCTTACTATACAAAATATAATATTATAAAAAAGAGAGTCCCCCCGGTCTCCTGACATGAAGAAAAAAAGGTGTCGCACACCGCAAGCGATATTCGACTGCATGCATTGTTTCGTTTTTGTGGTTTCGTTTCTCTGGTTTCATTTCATTGTTAATATGCAACAGACTCCAACACTTACAGTATTGTCTCAGCGTTAACAATGAGCTACCCATTGTTTTACGAGTGTGCTTTGCACAATATTTCCGTTTTGTTTCTGGTTTCTGTTAAACACATGAAGTTACTTGCAGCACGTTAAAAGATGGCTCACTTCCAGGTTTTCGTATTCTGGTCAGCAGCGTCCGGTAGCCTCAACTATTCATCCCACAGAGCTGGAAATGAATAGCGTTATAAATGCAGAAGTGCATTGTTATAATGTGCATGTCAGCATCTTTTGTTTTTGTAATGGTTGGATTAACAGACATAAGTATTTACGTTTTGTTTATTCCAGTATGTTTTTATATTAACTTGGAAACATTTGATACACAAACATTTATTCAACCATTTTCATACTTGTCTGAATGGGTTAGACCAGGTAAGGGCAGAGTTGCAGGTATATGAGGCTTTGTCTTACTGAGAAGACAGTCTGCCCTGAGGCTGGCGCCAGGTGTTGCCAGTTTTTAGTATTTAGTGCACCTTGACATTGTGTTAAATGGTCCCCCCCATGCTTTTGGTGAACAGTTCTGTAAATAATATGCACCCTTGTTTATGCATACGACTGCTAGAGTACTTCACATTTTTTCCCCCTCAGTCTGCCACACTTCATCCAGTAGCACATCCATACCCAGTGGTGGTGCTATCAGCCTAACCACTATTATTATTATTATTATTATTATTATTTCAGGCTGTTAAATCTATCCCCCCAGAGTAAACTGATCACTAGCGATGAACCTAAAGTATCAGATCGGCAGAAAGGTTTACTCCTTAAAGAGACCAGCCCTAGAAAAGGTATAACTCCACCGGCCTGTATTATATTGCTGCATTTGGTGTATTTGTGTTGCATTCTGGGAGTGTTTTGCATTCATCATGCACCTGAGTGCAGCCTTCTCCCTGGCAGTATGGACACAGCAGGTATGTTTTTTCACTTACTGTTCTTGCCACGCGGGTGAGCGATAGGTCTGTGCAATGTTCACCATCTGGAAAACTCCTATTTGAAAGTAGCACTGTGGATAATTGTTCAATGAGTGAGTGGTCTTGATTAATTTTGCAATGTTGTGACTTTTTAGTCTGAATGAATCAATCTGTTCTTACTGACTGAATTCTACCAAGAGGCTCTCCAGATGAACAAGCTTGACCTACTCATGGGGGTCAAACTTGTTCCATTTCCTGCTTATCATACCTTTTGTTGTATTGTAGTATTACAATATTGTAGTATTGCTAGATATTACGCAAAAGGTGACAGACAGAGAATAAGGAACAGCTTTGGAAAAGGAAGGAAATGATTAATTGAAATGTAATATTGAGCATTTCATTATTTTAAAATTCCCATCCCTAGAGGAGGATTACTGAGCTTGCTGAAGTTACCCTTTCAATATTTTATGATGTCATATAAAATATGCAGAAGGAGGGAAGTAAAATTATGGGGGGGGGGCTTTGTGAGAAGGACTGAATGGGGTCCCCTGGCATGATGTTCTGTTAAAGCAGAAGATTTTGATTCATTGCCTTATGAGTTACATCTTTTGTCATACATTGTCCCAGGAAATTTACTTAGGCATTTATATTGTTTGTGCCATAATATGTATATACCCTTACTATTAAATTCTGAAAGAGTTCAGAATTACAACAGTGTGTTACCATGAAGTGGCATTCTTATCAAATATAGAGCCAATAAAACACAAGCTGAATACTACAGCAGTACACCTTAATAATGATGATAATAAGGAACACTTCTTAACCTTGATAGTTTTACTCAAGTCCCCAGTAATTACATATCTAGCCTCTTGAAGTTGAGACAAGAGACTTCCATTCTACAAGGAAGTGCTCTAGAGCTAGAGAAACCAATTGGTGTTTCAAAAGCTATTTTGTCAGTGAGCAGACTGTAAGATAATGCTTTAATGCGTCTTTTATTTTTTTTGGCAAATATACTGTATCACTGAAAACAAGTTTTATAGTTATTTTTAATATATATTTGCAACTCCATATTTTTGTTTTTTCCTTTTTCCTAGAATGGAATATTCTGGGCCCAGAACTCATTTTATCACAGAATATAATGACATAAAGCATGATCCTGGCACTTGAATTTCTATGCAAAAAGTTGTACCATGCTAAATTCTGCGTTACATGAATCCAAACTTGGACCTTTTCCACAGGGACCATATGTACCATATGTAGCACTCTGTAAGGATTGATTTAGCACTAAACATTTTACTGTGCATGTAGTTTTTTTTATCAGTGCAGGCTTTGCCAACACAAAAAGGATTAAGTAGGGAGCGTATAGACCAGCATATGGAATTACAACTCAATCGATTTTTTTCCAAGTGGACAACAATGGTTTTACATGCAATACTCACAAAATTCACCCAACCAATTTCATTTTATGGCAATTTTGAGTTTTATTATGTTCAAGTGAATAATAGCCCATTTGGTAGCCCATTACTCCTGAACCGTAAATATTGCATACCTTCACCGTTTTGTGACTCTCTAACCCAAAACGAGTGCAGTTACTAAGAGCAACAGCACGTATGGCTCTTCACTGGCTTTTGTCTTATTAACCTCCTTGGCACCCACATTTTGGTTAGAATGACAATTTTTTTGTATGGATCTATAGCAACTGAGTAAGGGATAGAGTTATAGCTTAATTCTGCCAACATCTAACGAGCATGCTCTTGAACCCAAACCTTTTAAAGTATCTATTATACCCAGGAACGTAATAGTAGACTCAAAATTCTCTAACTATTACATTTGCTAGATTAACAAACATACTGTAACAATTTTCTGAATTATTGGTAAGCATTGGATGGTTATTAATTTTTGTCTCAACTAGTACTCTACTCAAATGGTAAAATGGGGCAAGATTCCCCTCTTAAGCACAATATCATTTACATGGATATTAAAACATATTGGGACATCAGTTTTGTATTTGTATTTGTATAATGCTTATGCTCATATCAATATGCTCATAGGGAAACTAAATTGTACTAGTGACCAGCTTTATTGTTATATCATCAATATAAGTCCACTGAGGGGCCACTTACTCCAATTTCCATTATATTTTTTCATATTTCATAGTATAGTGTAAATATTACATTTTTTATCAACTGCATCTGTCAATGCTGGTATTATTTACTTTAATTACAATATTAAATACCCTTTTTAAATTACATTTGAGTGGCTAGGCCATTTTTAACTCATTTATACCAATTTGTATAACGTTTATAACTGTTGTAATGGCATGATAATTCACAGGAAAAGAAACATTTTAATTAGAAATGTGCTTATTCACTAAATATCAATGTTATGTGAATTAATTTGCTAATTTACTTGTGATAGCAATATAATTTCATAATAATGTTTGGCACAGACTAAGACAATGCAACATTTTACAAAAAGATCAATTTTATTCATAAGTGCAATTTTCAGAAGTTTTTTTGTTTTTTTTTTGCAATATTTTTGATTTCCAGATGTCTAGGTAAAGCAAAAACCTAAAAGCTGACTGATGCTAGCAAACTAGCAATCAATTCTAATGCTACATTGAACACAACAATGCCACAACAATGAACAAATATCATACTTTCACATAAATATACTGTAAAATGTGCTTACATAAATGTGTGTCTTTATGGCAGTACCACTACAAAATCCAACTAAATACTTATATATTTATGTATGGCCAAGATACTTTTGCCTGTGACAAAAATATCATTGAGATCGCTTTAAATATACACATTGCTGACTATTTTATCAAGTCATCCACATCTTGTAGCACTGAATAATGGATTTTTAAAGAGAAAACCTCAATGGAACAATGGGAATGAAAGTCCAGGCAAATTCACATTTTCCATCTGTGAGTGTGGGTTGGGATGAACTCAATTTAATTCTATTTAGTGTAGGCTAACTCTGGGCCACCCATTTCGGTGTTGAGCAATTGCATAGGTCAAGTGAGGATGTGCTTATCTCAGATGCACAAAAGTCCCACGTAGCTTGGGGTGTGTAAAAAGCCCTTATGTTTCTCAAGTCAGGATCTGTCTCATAGAACATATAATACTCAGAGAGAAGTCTTGCTATGGTTACCACTCTGAACAGTGTCCTTCTCGAACAGGTGCACTGTGTGATTCAGTGGGTAAATGTATTGAAATCCTCATATGCAAGGGGGAATGTGCCTTTTTCTATACAATTTTGCATCCCTTGTTGTCAATTTCTTTCACTTGGTTCATTAACCTTGAACCAGCGTTCATAAGCTTTGAGCTCAAAGTGATTTGCTGGCTCATTGGAGTTTTTTTATGAAATGTTCAAGTCAATGTCAACACAGGAAAGGCTCTGTGCATGCAAAAACTGATTTTTGAAATATGAACTTTGCAGTATCTTGTGTTTGGGAAATTGTGGGCACAATGCAGTGCATGTTTCAGTAAAACATTACTGAAAAGGTTTTACTAATGAAAGAATATTGTTATCAAATGATGACATCATTCAGTCAAAATACAGTTTGCATTTACCTGGCATTGTGATGGTTATATATTTGTATTAACATTAATTTCATTTTGATTTTAAAGACAGTAATCTCACTTGAGAACACCATTCTTATTTGCATGGAATCACAGTGAATAAAGGTTGTGTTGAAATGTTTCCCAGTTGACCTGTTCTGTATGATTTATTTGGGAATCTAATGCCAAGACAGATGATAGCCCATTGGTATTCCAGCCAGATGTATGCTATTTGTTAAACATCACTGGACCTTACAATTAGCGTGGACAGTCTTGATGTGTATAAAGTATTTTCCTTTATACACATCAGAAAAGTCATTTCCTTTCTTTCTATTAAAAGAGGCTAGAAGAGTTAAAGAGTGCGTCAAAAGTTACCTATACACACATGCATGTAACAATCAAAAATCGAGTACCAGTACAAGTTGATCAGATTCCGCTTCATTTCAGCGATCACTGCCTCCGTGTACAAACACGTATATTCTTAAGGGATTCGTTGGTAGCTCCCGTTAGTTGGTTACTCTAACTTGAGGTAGGATTGGCCCGGACTCTATATTAAAATTTGTAAATACACAGTAAATGTCCTGTGTTTATTCAATTCAAACAGAAACAGAGTTTAAATGAGTCAAATACCTCATACCAATTGGAGTAAAATTAACTCTGTAAGAGTTGGTTTAACTCTGAACATTATACCGTATAACAGCGCAGATGCTTTCGTTAATGACAATAATGGTGAGGATGCGAAATAAAATCATTTAACACGGGATACACTTACGCTTGTAATGAATTAACGTATGCTTGTATGAAATATGATATACAATTTGTATATGACTTGAGTAGCCTATATGGAAGATAGCGCGACAACGCCATTCTTAGGCTACTTAAGTGGGCTAATATCCAGCTCCGCAGAAACAGTTTTTGAAAAGATGAACTGAACTAACTCCTGCAAGAATCAGTTTTACCACCCATGAATGTATGCTATGAAAAGACAGCTGTGCTTACTCAATAGAACCTCGTCTCTGTGCCTAGCCCCGCCTTTATTCATGCTGGATTAAGTGTGGCTGTCCGTCAGTCGGTGCTGAAAGTGCTCGTGGTTGCTTCTTGCGTAAATGCGCGCGGGTACAAAGAACCTGGGGACAATTCTATTGATAATGAGTGCTTCTCCCCAACATATTCGTTGAAAGAGGAGAGCGCGCGACTGACCGCGCACTGATGTCCACTGAAACCAGACAGAAAGGCTGAAAATTAATCATTTTTTTCCCCGCATGGATAATGTCTTAATATGGTGCCAAAAGTAGTGATTTCTCGGAAACAGCATTTCTATGAATAACACGCATCTCGATTAACCACTTTATTTCTGTCGCGTTTGCTTTAAGCATCTTGTCTCTCGAGACCTACAGTTAACCTAGTGACGCCCGCTCTTAAATTGTGATTATTTGTGAATTAGACCGCCTTGCTGGACATCGCAGACTGCGCGGTAAATGAAGGCGCTTAATTCCGGATAGTTGTGGATATAAAAGAAGAAAACAACTTGGACACATCGTTAATTTATCTTAAATCGTATGGCTTGAAGGTAAGTTGTGAAATTACTGTTCTGTTGTACTTTTATTAGAATGACTCCGGAGAGACAAGACTGTACCCCTAGGTGGTTCTTCATACGTCTTTACCGTTTGAAAATCTGTGGTTTTACTCTAATGATTTGCAATACTCTAATACGATTATTGTATAATTATTCAGTTCAAAGGCTGAATTTTTCGTGTCGATGTTGCAGGTAGCCTACAGACCGGATCGTTCACTTTGTATAAAATAAAATATTTTTGAGAGATTAACAGCAACAGGGTTCCACAAATCGGGCAGCATCTAAGTGGGCGAGGTGATATAAATTGCACAGTTGTTGACACATATCGGAGCATAGACTGGACATAGTGATGTAACAAAGGTATTGAATGGCTGTATCGTCCGTCCGGGAAAGCACCCACTGGGAATCTGTTTATATCTAATTAAGTCGCCAGTGTATAGCACACAGTGAAATGTCCAGTGTTGATTCAACTCTAAAAGTGTTAATTAAACTCTTAACAGATAAATTTTGGTCCCACTCTGGAACGTGGGACCAATTTTTTCTGTTAAGTGTTGAATTAACACTGGGCATATACTGTGCACGATTTCCCCCGCGTTAGACGAGGCATGGAGAGTAATAACCACTTTAATGTGATCAAACATGTTAAATGCCTTGCAGTCGGCCACTTTTTCATTTTTTATTTGTCAACGTTATTTGTTGACAAATGTTATGTCTTCTAACTTAATATCAGTTCACTCCTGGAAGTTCACATCTGTGCGTCACTTCTGTACAGCCTATGTATCCGACATTAAGTAACAGACTGTTAGGCTCGACTTATTTTAGCTAACTGTGCATTCACTGTGAAGTAATTATATATCAAAAGTCACTATATTTACTAACAGGAGAAAATACAGGCGGATTTTACTTTTCCTTGTTAAAGCATGGACACGTGAAATGCTCAGTACGCGATGTGCTAGTCATACATCCATGCTGATCCCACGGCCGTTTTTGTGCGTGCATAGGTAAATGCTGTGCTTTAGAAAGCGGCTATGTTTTGAACTGTCTATAACTCCAGTAGACACACTTCCTTCGGGCTTGTGCGAGCTAAAATTACGAAACAATGTAAAAATGTGAAAATACAGTACACACGGAATGTATCGGTTTTTGCGTCTGAACCAGCCTGTATGTGCAAATAAAGCCTTACTGCTCAGGGAAAATTTTCAGTGGATAAAATTATGTCACAGTTGTGCATAATAGGTTCTTGCTGAATTGCTTCCTTTGTGATTTACAGCCCCACAGTAACTTCCTTTATTCATCTTCCTTTATTTACATTGTTAATGATTGATATTGATCTCGAGTAAAGTAATCATCTTTGCTACTGATCACTTAATATTTGTCCTCTGTAGTAATCAGATTTTTGTAGTACATATTTTTTTTTAGTTTTCCAAATAAACGCCAGTATTTCGAATATAAATGCATGTGAATCCCAACACCACACCACATTTTCACAGAAGCCAATTCCTCACCTTAGTTGCTTATTAATGGCTCATTCAGCTTTTCTTTTTTTATTTTGAGATTTTAAAATAATTTATAAATATATGACAGTAACAGAACCCAGTGAGAGACACTGAAAGGCTTGAGTGAGCAATCATGCATAAATAAACAATAATTCTCTGTGGCCGGGTATGTTCATGTTTTTAGAAGGATTCAGTACATTCATTATCAGACCTTTCATTACAGTTAGGTGTATTTAAAGAAATAGTAGAATAATGCTTTAAGGAGATTTGTTATTGGATTTTCTACAAAAATGTTATTGGCTTGATGCAGACCACAAACGTCACATTGCCACTTGTCATAAAGGAACAAATTCATATGACAGCCCAAACCTATGTAAGGCAGCCTTCCACTTTTCATACATTGCATCACACAAGTCCATGCTGTTGGACATTTTAGTAATTGTAAACCAGAACACCATTAGTATAGCTTCCGAGGGTCCAGAATTCCATTGGATCAATTGGGTCCGGAATACCACCTGAAACCATAGTTTGATACATTTATGGAAAGGACATGTTTGTTGTACCTTTTATGAGTCCAATAGGATATTTATGAAAGGAAAAAAACTATAAATGCATATACTTTGTATTATATTTATTCTGCTTGAGAATCTCAGATGAAAATGATGTATACTGTATGTATAATAATTTGGTGAATCTTGTGGGAATCATATTTCTCTGTATTGCAATAAACCACCTCAAAAGTACTTTTTCATTAAGCTGACATGACTAGACAATGTCTGGTAATACAGTTATTGCTAGAAAACATTGTTATTTCATTCCCTTGTGAACTGGCCGTATCAATAATTTCTACAGAGCTTGACTGTAATTATTCTGGGACTTTTTTGGCAAATCTCAGGAATGCTGAATTTTGTGTTTTCCTGTGTCTTGAGTTGTAAGCAAATATACAGGTGTAGTGCATACTTGACACATTGATAGATTTTTATTTTATTTATAGATATTTTTTTCACTTCTGTCTCTTTGAGAAAAATAGTTTTCACCATCCCTTCGTCTGTCATCTACAGAGGGAGGCTGGGTTTAGTTTTTTACTCCTTCTGAAATACACCAGATAAAAACTCTTCAAAAAAAAAACCAAGCGGAAGGGAAACCATCCTCCATATAACTGAGGAGACCCTGTGCACCATCAAATCTGACCATCAGCTTGACTGTAATTGCACTTCCTGTTAAGCCAAACAGTACCAATTAATAAGATGGTTAACACAGAGTCTTAGCACACATGAATCTTTATTTCTGTTGTCCAAGTTCATGTTTTCTTTGAGCAGATCTTACCTCTCATCTGTCCTTGATCAGAACAGTTTCCAGGTCGCTGGCCAAAGCCAGGCCTCAGCTTTATGATGAGATTTGCATCATAAGCGCCGTTGTGTAGAAGGAGGAGCAGGAATAGTTTGTGCTAATTCATTAATTGAATACTTGCGAGTAAACCCTTGACCTACCTCTTTACCCAAGGTGATGGAGTTGTAATTAATAAAGTTACCCACCGCTCCACACTTGATACTAGTATATTGATACTCCTTGGTTCGAAGGAGGAGACAAAATATGACCACATACTGTATGTCAAGCTTTGGGGGAGTTTCTTTGGGAGAAATCCAATCACTGTTACACCACTTCTTCTACTGTTCAAAGAAGGAGAGAAGGGAATCTGAATGTGGGGAAAAATATAAGATAATATCAATTAGATGAGTGAGATATAACACGTAGAGCTACTTCTCCTACAGCAGACTATTATATAAAATACATTTTCAGGACGCTAAAAGTAGTAACTCCTGTGGAGTCTCCTATGTGATAAGGTATTTTAGCAGTTTTACATAAAATAAGTCTCGTGATACCACATTATAAGCTGTTTATGACTAGGCTGTCCAGAGAGGAAACTGCTTAAATAAAGAAGTGTAATGCAGTCTCCTCAGGCATGCTGAGCATGAAAGGCGATTGCCTTAAAGCTACGGAGTTTTCCATTTCTCTTCCACCCCACTGGCCCTCTTATGATCATACCGCCACACATAGTGTGGACAGGGCCTTTGGAGCATGACAGAATCTTATTCTGGTTACTAATTCTGACTATTATCATGGCCACGCCTAAACAAATTACCATCTGTGGTCTGGCTCATGCTTCATTGATTGCAGAGTCAGTCTCAGAGAGAACAGCCAGCATCCATGGTAGTGCCTTACATTTACTGTTCTGCCGGAGGTTTAAAAAGGTCAAAATCATTTTCTGAATTTTTGATTTTTGAATCATACACCCACGCCGGATTTGACTTTGTATTAATAAACAGTGCATCCAAGGATGAGGTTTTATGCAATGGACTGGGTGGCCTTTGAGACATGCAGTACATGCAGAATTAGACACGTGATGTTGAACTTGTCAAAACCATACATGTTCTGCAGTATAACATTAACATTGAAGCAGCCCTAAACCAAGACTTGAGGAATGAAAACAAAACTGAGAGGATGAAAAGTAGAGAGGCGGGTGGGCTTCCAGAACCCCTGCTGTGCAAGATCTATATATTCTGTTTAATAACTATTTATTGATTGCTTGTGAAATTATAGAGCAGGAATAACAACACATTTTGGATTTATAATTAGTTTGTTCTTAAGTGGCCACTTATTGTCCCGAAAATATGTTTTATGGTTTTGTTAATAAAGAAAATTAGGTTGAGTGGAGCTTTGACGCAAGTCAGTCCTTCTTTTGTTTAACTTTCCCCAAACTTGCGAGCATCCCATGATTAAACTGTGCCAAAGAGAAAATATTTGTCGCATTATCAAAGAGAAAATAATGAATTAAATCCAGAAAACCTGGCTATTTATGCACAAAAATGCAAAGGCCTCCAGAGAAGCAAGTTGCATTTTGACACCTCCAGTGTGACTCCTCACTATACAGCTAGTTTGCTTTGATATGGGGGAGTGCAGAGAAGCATGCCGAGCTGATGCCGAGCACCACTTCCTGTCACATTGGAGTCCACAAATCAGGCTCATACAGACACAAGTCAAAGGAAGACATTTCATGTGCAACTCAACAGGTGGACTTGTGAGCACCCACTCGACCAGCAGGGGTCACTTTTCCACGATGAGACACTGTCTTCCCAGCTGATTGTAATTCATCCTTCCTTGAGTGACACTAGCAGATCAACTTTACATTAGAAAAGGTGAAAAATGAATAAGTAAAAATAGAAAGATGTCAAAAACCTAGTCCAAAGAACACATCAAGTGGACTCAGCTGGCCTGCACATTTCTTGATTAATTTATAAAATATCATCTGTAATCTGTATCGCAGTGGTCAGGGGCCAAGTCCTGCTTTTTTATAATCCTGAGTTTTAAAAGCCACCCTTCAATTGGAAGTGGGCAAAGGCCACGGGATGCATCGAAGATTGCCACTATACAGCGCTGGTGCCAAGTGTTAATGAGCTCATTGGAGGCTTGTTTATTGGCCTGTTTCAGTGTGCACTCTAAAATGCATACAGAACGCTCCACAGTTTCCCTAATGGCTGTGTGTGTGTGTGTGTGTGTGCATGCGTGGGCATGCGTGTGGGTGTGCTAGCATGTGTGTAGGAAAGATAGAGAGAGGGAAGGGGACACAAAGCTGAGATAGATAGAGCTAGGCTTTGTGTTAATGTGATATAACTCAGATTGTAAACTTCCCCTTCTTAGTCCTTCATTAGAAAGGGCCAGGCCTTCACAGGGCCAAGATCTGCTCTGGGGTGCTATCACTGGAACTGTGCCATTGCTCGTTAGTCATAACTTCACAGTGCAAGTGTTTTATTTGACACTTGGTTGATAGAAAATGGAGAAGAACAATACAAAAACTTCAAACACCAGCCTTGCATCTTTTATCAACTTGATCATTCCCTGGTTCCTGCTGCTGTCGGCTTTGATTTGATTACCGTGGCGCTAATATTTAGAATTGCTTCAGCTGCGGCAGCAGCATTGTTTTGATTCCACACTTAGCTGCCAGATTGACAATGATGGACAGCATTGCCTAGCCAGGAGTAAAAATGGAATGGGCGCCAGAACAGAAGATGACAACCAAGTTTATTCATTATTTATTTCTTTCATTTTTATACGAGAAACAAAACACCTAGCTCTGGGAAGGCCTGGAATTCACACGGTAGAATCACAGTTACTCAAGAAAGCTCAAAGAGACCGAATGTGTCAGTCAAAGTTCATAAAAGATGGGGTCCTGGACACGTTAGACAGCATGGCCGGGTGAGCTGGTGGGCTCAAGCAACGGGAGCACAGAAATCCGAGATTCTGATCATGATCACCTGCGAGTGACTCACCCCGCAAAAACAGAGAGCTGCTTAAGGCGCAGTCTTAATGGGAGACTCGAGGATGCATCTCTCCACCTGCCAGTGTTGGAAAAAGAACAGCATCTCCTTCGGGAAGATGAGATGAGAGCCACCGTATGCCCCTGCAACTCATGAAAAACTATAAAATAGAATAAAAATCTTTACCCAGCGATGTCAATGCCTTCGTGGGTCGATCTCCGTGATAGCTTAAATTGCCATCACCATAGAAACTGCAGCTCCCCATCTCAGCGCAGATGTAACTTCGTGTTTTCAATGCATCGCAAATGCTTCAAGATGCTTTCCCAGGAAGCAGCATCTCTTGAGAAGCACAGGGACTGACTCTTTTTTATTTTTTTATTTGATATTTACATTTTCCTTCATCTTCGCTGTTAGATGAAATGTCATCTTTTCTGATTAAAAACTTTGGAATTGATGGTTAAAGCCTCACCTCCTGATTCTTTCATGTTTAATGCTAACGAGAGTGGAAAGAAGAGGAGAGACTGTGAATTATGTCTTTAAAAAGAGATTGAGGATTCTAGTTTGGGAACAGCACTTGAACTCCAAGGTCCCAGGTGTGATTCTCAGGTGGGCTCATCCTTGTTACTCACCAGTCATACATAAGTTACTGGGTGTCATTGGTCACCTGTGTCCCTCCTCTGACTGAATATGGCTGCCCTGCAGTACACTGTGGTGTGAAGTGTGGAAAATAGTAAATGAGAGAAACTGCTTCAGCTGCAGCTTTTGTGTGGATGCAGGTGTGACAATGAAATTCCAAATGAGAAGAAAAAGGGGAAAACTCCCTTTTCCCCCTCCAAAAAAGCTGTACCGTACAGTTAGCATTTTCAAATACAATGAAATTCACATTTTCACAATTTCATTCATTCATTTAAATTCACATTACATTTCATTCATTTACATTCACATTACATTTTAGGTATTTAGTTGATGCTCACATCCAGAGTGACTTGAGTGCAAATGAAGAAAGTTTCATACATCACCAACATCCCAAGTAACACCCTGGCAATAGGTAATCCTTTGTCACTAGAATTAATACGTGGAAGAGAAGGAACAGAAATTCTTTTTTTCCCCACTTTGAGATATATATATATATATACGGTTGAACATATCATAATAAAAACTAATGGGGACAAATTACCTTACAGAAGGGAAGTCGAAGCACTTGTGAGGTGGAGCTCTGTTAATAGTACTCATTGCAACTCATTGAAGGGGGGGGGGGGGGGGGGGGGGGGGGGCAACAGCAACTCCATTATATTAAAATTCCATCAAAGGCTTTTTTTTTTTTTTTTGAGACAGCTGAGGAAGCTTGGGGTATCCAAGGAGGCAATGCTGCCATTGAAAGTGTGGTGACTTTTTCTGTCTCTGTCTGATATGGTTGAACAATAGCACATGAAAGGAAACAGCTTGAAAGAGTGGGGTGCACGGCTTCTAAAATCATCGGACTAGATCTCCCCTGCATCTATCCATCACAGCAAGTTGCTTAAAAAGGCTCTTAAAATTCTTACTGACACCTCTCACCCTGCAAACTCTTTTTAAGCCACTTCCTTCTACTAAGAGACGGAGCAGCATTCACTGCTGTACCTCTCATTTATCTAATAACACTTATCCTCTAACCACATTTTTTTTTTTTTAACTCAAAGTTTTTTGTTAGCATCAAATAAATAGGCAGATGCACTGTGCACTTTATTTGATGTTATTGGGCATTTTTATTATTATTCATTATTTTATTATTGTTGTTATTGTTTCATTTATTTATTTTTATTTTATTTTGGGATATTCCTGGTACTATGTCAATTATTTATGATGTGATGGTGTGTATGTATGTAAATTGTGTGGCTGTGTTTGTCTTGCCTTTCGAGCTGCACTGCAACAAATCCCTCTCAGTTTTTATTGATATGGCAATACAATATCTTGAATCTTGAATATGTAAGATATGTAAGAGTGGGAATATTTGGAAGAGGGGAATGGGAATCAGGGTACAGAAGGGTGGTCAGACTGAAGTGGCTCCCGCAGATGTACCGTGTATTCATGTCCCTCAGTCTCACCTCCTGGAGGGGCCTGATGCTGTATTTTCAGATGTGATTTGACGTTGTATCCAGGCAGGTGCAGGTGCACCGTATCAGGTTTGAACAGGAAGTCCTCCCCCCACCTCCTGCGCATATTAGGCAGGCTTAACAACCGCAAAATTACCCTTTTTTCCCTCGCAGTTTTGACACTGTGAAATTAGCCCTGCTCTGCGCAGAGCAGTGATGGCTGACAGCGCGGCAGCCCCCTTGTGCCCATCAATGCAATTTGCTACAGTGTTCTACAGGCGCAGGCAGGCTTTAACATCAAAAAGAAGAAACAGAATGAGCCGCGAAGCCTAATGCTGTTGGAAGGGAGCAGAGGGAAAAACAGGCCCAAACTTACACAATGAAAACGGCGCTTTGTCAGAAGCTGACTGAATGCTTTCCATTTTTTTAAGAAGCTAAAGATGGTGCCATCAAACACGCATGCACTCACACGCGCACACACACACTCACACGCACACACACACACGCACACACACACACATTGCTATTAATGCTCCATTTGTTTTTGTCCTGGCAACTCATTACGGGGTAGGTTCTAAGGATGTATTAATCAATGAGAATGAATTCAATGGATTAAATGCCAATGTCTTCAAACAACGTAATTCCACATGGATAGCATTAAGGCAGCACTGTTTCCATAGGTGTACCGTAAATCCCAGTGCATTAATACCAAAGCGGCATATTATATATACTGTGTGCAAATATATATTGTTGCAAATTAAATAATTAATAATGGAAGAGGGACAACATTAAGTACAGTGTAGGTTGTTCCTCCTGAAGGACAAATAAAACCATGAGAAAATCTGAAGGGGAAAAAATATTTGAGGAGATAGCATCTCAGGTACCCTGAAGGTGATCTTTAGAACACTGCCCCATCTGGAAATGAGGTGTTTGATTCCTTTGGGAAGCTCAACACTAATAAGTAGACCGGGAACAATTGGGACTTGAGAACTGAGAGGCTCTAGACATGGGAACAGGATGTTTTAAACCCGTGAAGCCACAGGTTTGTAATCTTGGTACAATGAAAAAGTGTATTCAGTTGACAGCTTGTTGCCAACATGTTACATTTGTGTCACAGTAATCTTGCGACACCCACACCAGTGGAGACCATTCTATCCTTCTGTACTGCAGCTCAATGTATAGCAAATATATACCATGGATATAGTATGAAAAAAAAAACATTATAGGTCATGGTAACGTATTGTGGAATTATGGAAGCTTTCATCAATGTTTGTGTGTGTTCTCGCCGTGATCAATTTCCCAGATGATGTGTAAAAGAAAATCCTGGTAATTAAGACATTTTTTCGGAGTTGAGCTCTGCTCAATAATGCAAGGCCAGTGGGTGTGAAAAATATATCCAGGATGCTTCCTTCTGGTCCTCCTCAAAGCTATGGGTCATTAATTTTCTTCTAATTTTTCTCTCATCAGCAAAATCTTTGTTGAACATGCACTCACCTTGAGTGCAGTTAGGCGTATAGAGGATCACAGGAAAGGTTGAAACTCATTCTTTGTGTTCTCATTAATCTTCTGTATGTGTGTATTTGAATACATCCTGCCGTTTCATTTAGTTTTCCTGAACCAATAACTGATGCTCCTCATTTAATGTATCTATCAAAATGAATAATAATGAAAATCTCCATACATACTCTGACTTATTTTACTTTTCATTTGCTAATGCTTACATGCAAACTGCCAGTTTCCCTGGTTCTCTGGTTGTTTTCTTTTTTATTCCAGCAGTATTTTGTAATTGGTTTTGTTATTAATTAGTATTAATTATCTATCTGCACTTGTACCTGTGCACAGCAGTAGATCAGATGTGGTGTCATTTATGGTTTGAGAGATTAGGGTGATTGTGTAACAAAGAACAGATGTTGCATACAAAAGCCCAAAATATGATGGGAGCTTGGGAAATTGAATTGAATTGAATTTTTCCCCTGTAGTACACAGCTGATTTGCCATATTTTAAGAATATTAAGCTAAAGGGATGAGATGTGAGAATAAACTCAACATTCTGATTTCCTTTTGATTTAGACTTAGACTCACGCATTGGTGGCCCAGTGGTAGAGTTCCCGCCTGCCACGTCGACCCGGGTTCGTATCCCGGCCAATGCCCCAAAAAACCCAGCCACTGGGGATGCGCAAGTCAGTGCATTCGTAGTGCCGGATAAATGGGAGGGTTGCGTCAGGAAGGGCATCCGGTATAAAACATATGCCAAATCAAAACATCTGGATCAGGATGATCCACTTTGGCGACCCCGAAAGGGAACAGCCGAAAGAAGAAAAAAAAAAATAATACAATTCTAATCACCGTTATGCTGTTTTCACTATTGGCAGGGATGAGAGAAGGAAAATGTCTGGATAATAGCTGTGAATCGCTTACGAAACATAAAGGGAACAGAGTTGCCCTCCTAAGCAAACGCTCATCAGTTTATTTTATAGGACTCAATTATGTATAGATCATAAAATGTAATTAGAGCTTGAAACTGATCTTAGGTTTTCTTATTAAAAAATGAACTTTGCGGAGAGTGTTAAGGCCAAATCTTTATCGTACAGAGCTCAGGCAGAGCAGAAGGCCCTTTACATGGGCGGTGCTGACTGGCACTGCTTGCCCAAACATAATGCATTTCCAACAGGATTTATTTCCAAAACCGACCTGCACCACTTACCTCCTGAAGGGCCCTGGCCGTGAGGGTGGACGTGGCAGCTGGGCGCCAGGCTGCGGCGCCACGCGCCTGTCAGGGCGGCGGTGCCCAGGCGGCGTCTGAGCAGCGGGCACGCTGACATGCATCTGGACGCGCAAACAGGTGGAGGCAGAGCGGGGCCACCGCGGGGCGTCTGCAGGGCGTCTGCAGGGCGTCTGCAGGGCAGCGGCTGTATTCCAGGCCCCTCAGGCAATGCAGCGCGCGCAGATCCACTGCCCTGCCGAGCGGCAGGGTTTTCTGAGGTTACACTTTATGCACACGAATGCAGCTCCAGGTTCACTCAGCCTCACCGAGCCGAACAGTGATTCAACAGCAGGCAGCAGGCATCTATGCCAAGGTTTTATAACTGTGAGCGAACGGTTTGTTTTTAATTATACTGTAATGAGGTTTATTAAAACGGCCGTAAAAAAAGATTATGTTTACAGTTACTACAGAAGCAACAAAGCAAAAATGTCAGATACAATGCCAAAAACAGTCTGTATGTAATATGACACAAACACGGACACCTGTCACACGTTAACGTTCTAAACCATTTTCAAATTTAACGGGATGTTAAGTAGCCAGGGGATCTGTTTATTCAGTGAATGAGGTCAATATCTCCTACCCTGCAATACAGCATAAACATCACAAGAGCTTTTATTACTCTCAATTAAATCTCCAAGTGGTGCTCTGTTCAGAATTCATCAGGTGAATAAGGCACTTAGTCCATCACAGACATTTTAATCTGGGCTGGAAAAGTATTGACAAATGTTGTCCCACATCATAGCACCTCCACCTTCTAACTGGTCCACTTATGCATTATATTGTGGATGGTACCACCTGTGCCCAAGCACCAGACATCAGTGTTGTCACCCTTCACACAGAAATCACAGAATCAAGGAGAAGATCTAGGCGTTGGCAATCAAGGAGTTGGTAATAAGAAACAGGTCAATACTGAAGATGATTGGTGGTTGTCCTGATTGTACTTCCATCAAACCTGGGGGTATCCAGGCGGTAAAGCCAGAAGGTATCCAACTTTGGCATTCTTCCATTGGTTGTTACCATGGTAATCAGTGATATCTCTGGTTTCCATGAGAATGATGACAATACCAACATCCTGTCTCTGTTTAACTGTCCCTGCATGCCTGTCCAATAAGACTCATTCCTGAACATGAAGATGTGCCAGATTTTTCAGGATCCTTTGGAATATACATTCTGTATGTGTGTCTTGGCTAGAAGTGTTGCCCCCCGTTGGTTATTCGAGTCACGTTCTCTAAGGCAGACTCAACAGCTTCATCCTGGATCCACTGTATTTTTTGTTTGTTGTTCTGGCTATAACCAAGTGTCATAGTCCTTTGCCTGCATCCCCTTAACTCAGAAACTCTCATTTTTGAATGGGAGTTTTCTGTCAACAGTTTGGTTTAGTAAGCTTGTATAACTGGGTTTGTGAAGAAAGAGTCAAGGATTAATGCTGAGTGAATCCATGCCTTAAATATACGTATGTTGTCAAAGAGTGATAAGACATTGCTGCCCTGGCTATTCACTTTACAAATACCAAATGTATAATGCATAAGTGCTCTCAGTTGTACATTTTAGAGTTTGACACTAAGGGTTCTATTTTCCGGCTGGCAAATGGTGCGTGGCGAGCTGCCACACTGACAAAGTGGTATTTTCATTGTGGATTTTGACATGCCTGAGCCCATTTAGTAATTTTGGAGTGGGAGGAAAGGCACTGTTGGGGTTGTGTCAGTGAAGATCAAGCAGTGCATTACAATTTTTGTGCAGGAGATTGCAATTTTGGTGTCAGCTTAGTCAGCGATTTTTACCTGCGCCAGCCACCTGCTCAGACCAGATCATATGCCATCCAATTTGATTTTTATATAAATACCCCAAGCAGGAAAAGTGTATACTTTGTATTGTTCATTGTATTTTTTCTTTTATATGTTAAGTCCAGTATTTATATCAGTTTTTAATCATTTTTAATTGTTTTCTTATACTGCACTGTGGTCCCAGTGTACTGTAGACCCATATGCAATGAGAAGAATGACAATAAACACAACTTGAACTTGAACAATCTTTTCATTTTAATTATGAGACTGTAGTTAAAAGTATAGCTACATGTATTAACTGCATTAGCTATGTCTGAATACCATTAGGTAGCCTAAAAATAAAGTTCATGTGTGGGTCATGCTATCCTCAGTCTATACGCTATACAGTCAAAATGAAGAAAAATTGCACCTCAGGAGTGCCATTTTGAAATATTATGGGTTCTTTTCCCATTGAAGAGAAAATAATAACCAAGGAGAAAGTCACCTAGAACATACGCAAACAGCAACTGCCATACTAACCCTCCAAAGGCTCACACTTTTTTCCCTCCAAAGGAGATTGGTCAGTTCAGTTTATTTTAACTAAGCCACTGGGAAACAATCACACCATTGTTGTGAATTAATGTGAGAGTGTGGGTTAAAGACAGAAATGCCTCACATGTCAACAGTTTTATAAATGTGTGTGCATGTGTGTGTGTGTGTGTGTACACGCATCTGTGTGCGTGGGCATGAGCGTGTGATTGTTTCCCAAGTGTACTTCAAGCACTATAATCTCTTGTTTAGGCTTGTGTAAACATTATAAATATATTATGAGGTTTGGCCAGCTAAACACGAGCCTTGATTAGAATTATAAACCAGGCAGGAGGAAGGCAGAGAGGACCAGAGCACAGAAAGAGCCATGACCAGGAATCAATCCCCCAGCCACACAGGGGCACTCTGTAGTAATCATAGTAGTAGTAAGAGCATCAGCTGTACCAGTAGTAGTACAAGTAGTATCAGCAGTAGCAGTAATAGCTGCAGTAGTAGTAGTAATACATAGTCTTGCCATGTAAATTGCGTAGGAAACTTGTGGTGCCAAGATAGTAGGTTTAATTCTTGCCTGGGGTGCTGCTGGTTTATGCTTGAGCATGATACTCACAACCTCAGTTGCTTCAGTGAAAACATCCAGCTGTATAGATTTGGAGTACATGTAAAAATGTCATCTTTGTAATTTACTTTGGATAATGTAAATTTATATAATCATGCTAAATATATAGTCATTACAGATGACGTACAATCCACAGTCCTACCCTCATATTTTTGATTTTGACACTGAAATAAGGAGTGCATTTTAAATGTCAACTTTCAAAAATAATACCAAACTGGCAAAGTTAGATATTAATAAATAAACGCATAAATGAAAATAAACGTCACTTGTGGGAAAAGGTCAACGAAGGCAGAACAGATGTAAATGTTAAGGTGAACCTTTACTGGAGTGCTTTCCTGTAATGTGGCTGATATTTAAAGTTCAATGAAGATCTCTTTTTGCTTAAATATTTAAAAAGATTGCTTTGTGAGGCATTTTTGTCTTTAGTAACCAACACCCTCACAGATTTCTTATCTCTTTTCCAAGTTTCACAGTTTTTTGCTTTTATTTTTGTGGCTCTCAAATTGGAGCTCATCACTCTGGTCTCTTGAGTCCTTTCCAGAATGGATTCATTACTATTTGAAACTCCTACAAGGGTTAAAAAAACACCAAAGATTTTTTCCTGACACTGATTGTCACTGCATCCAAGAAAGCATTACCTCATCGGATCAATTTGGTTATCCACCCACATCGATTAGATAGTGACACTGACAGCGAATGTCATCAGGCCATCACTTTTAAACCCTCTCCTGATTGATAGCTGATATCCCTGATTTCCCGAAGGGAATCACCCAGGCCAAGCAGATACAGGGGAATGCAGCAAAGCATCACATATCACCATTATCATGACATTAGAGTCAACAGATTGTTTGTATATATTGCATATATTCACATCCAAGCCATTACCAGTTCGCATCAAAGCAAATGATTCTACATGAGCAATATGATTCAGTTATTCTGCCTTCTGCTCATCTGGCAAGAGCTCAAGGCTTTCAGGCTTTGTAGTAGGATTTTATCACTCTAAAAGTCTCACTTTAATGAGCAAAATCTGTTTGCAGATTGTGACATTTCAAATTGTGTGTGCATGTGTGTGTGTGTGGATTTCCTTTCAGATAATGTTATAGGTATAGCTGGTACCTTCTTTTGTTTCAATACACATTGTTGTTTGTTGGGTTAAAATTACACTTATTGATTATACATGGGACTCTCCTGAGAATAATACAATGTTCTTTGCTACTGTATGTTGTTCTGCTTATGAGTATCTACCACATTTTTTTTTATGTCACACTTTATAATAATGGTACACAAGTAGGCATTCACAAATACTTAATCTAATTACATTACATTTATTTGGCAGACGCTTTTATCCAAAGCGACATACCAAGGTGCATTTCATGGTCATGGACAACTTCAAAACACAGGTTCAGTAAGATACAATACTTTTTCGTACAGCTATTTCTAGCCAAGAACACGGTTTAGTTCACGCAGTGAACACTATTCTGACCTAACCTCTGCCAAGCCAAGCTAATGCATGCATCATGATGATGAATGAAGACTAATGCTTAACACATCAGGAACTAATAGAGTTTCTTACTGAGCAAACAGAGTCATATATGAATAATCATCAAAAATGTTTAGACTCCCTCTCAATATATGGGGTTAATAGCTACTATTAATTAATGTATTAATAGTCTCTTGTATTCAAATTAGGTATGTGGTGTAAAATAAAAGGTATGAACCAAAAATTTGGCCAGCTGGTGACAGGGGTTAACACTTGGCATTACCTTATGTTAATTGCATAGGCCCATTTCATAACAATGTAAGGAGACCTTAATACAGTATTTCTGAATAACAGGATGGTTGAGGGTAATGAGGGTTAGGGTTGGCCAAGAAGGTGTTTATGCACCTTCGATGTGAGGGCCCAAGTGTGTGTTCTGCAACTCTCCACATGACACTGCAATGTACGATTGGTAGCTTGATGAGCGCTCTCCAATATTCTAACCCATTTAAGCCCGCGGGCAACTAAAGTTGCCAAAGTCTCTACCACTCTTTTTCCATATGTGAATATTTTTTGGATAACTATAGATGCTTTAAAAACAACTGGCATGCAACTGGACAATCTTAGGAAGAGCTTTAAACAACTATAGTCAATTTCTGTTAATTGATCGTTCCAGCATCAAAACATTTCCTCATTAAGCATGACTCACTTATGGTTTTAGGTGTTTTGCTGATTATGGTGTTGAGTTGGAATTGTGCTTTGGACACAAAGAGAATTCCCACCAACAATTCATTGTTTTTTTTCCATATACCCACAAAATTTAGTAGTTCATTGCCATATAGTTTTGAAAAATGGAACCTTTATAAATCCTTGTATTTTGAGATATTTTGATGTACATTTCAGAATGCTGGGTGAGACATTTCAAAGTAAAGTAAGTAGCAGCAAAAATATGTGAGAAAATGTGAAAAACGAGGAAAATGTAACTTTTGGCTTTTCCTCTCGCAAAGCTTCAACTGGGCTGCCATTATGCAACTTGCTGCAACTTCCTCACACCCGGCTGGCTGTCACTGCCCCTGCCTGCAAATAAATTTGTGGGCCAAGCGCTGAAAGAAAACAGCAGTAATTCAAAGGGTGTGT
The DNA here is from genome assembly GCF_013347855.1 of Anguilla anguilla. NCBI lineage: Eukaryota > Metazoa > Chordata > Actinopteri > Anguilliformes > Anguillidae > Anguilla > Anguilla anguilla. The sequence goes on from NC_049209.1 coordinate 20,421,200, forward strand.
TCAGACTAATCCTACTGCATAAAAAATATTGATCTGAGAAAGAGGACATGTGGGAAGGGAAAGACAAATGCCGCCTTCCCGCTGATTTCGACAAAGACATTATTTAGCGCAGCAGTCTATTTAGATGACTTCTGTCGCCGGCTGGCTGTCTCCCGAATGCTCTTTTCTGCACGTAGCTTTGATGGACAACGGGCAAAGATGTCTCTCGCAGGCACTTAATTTCAATTCAAACACACTGTGCTGCATTGGTATACCTTTGATGAGGATGAGCCTCATCCTGGAATAACACTAGACAAAAGTGAACGACAAGACAAATCCCAAGCCACCGGAACTATCATTAGTATTACCTAACCAAAACATACAATTTAGTTTCCACTCCATGGCATTGAAAATAAAGACTATTTACAATATCTTAAATTGAATTCTAAATTACATTACCTCAAAGTATTAGCCTAGAGACTCCATAGTCATAACAATTGAAAATATAAACAATTTTTCTTGTAGTGCTAATCCATGAGTAGCAAAAGGCTGTTTCTTCCAATGGGATACTTCATTGTAACTGAAAAGCCATTTGAAATACAAAACTTAAATCAGCTGTAATTATTTCAGGCAGTGTTATTAAACATAATTACCTTCTCCTTTTTTGTCTTTATAAATGGGCAGTATTGATCACCAACAGGTCTGATCTTAGCTAATAAAATCAGTCAGTGGTAAAGCAGATTAGATAAAGACAGACAGCCCAGTGCCAATTAAATGTGCCATAAAAACAGAGTGGTAGAGAGAGAGGGAGAGAGAGAAGTGAGGAGGGGGCCAAGAGGTCACAAATTGCAGAGTACCAGGTCATGTGATAACTCCTGAAACAAGATCTAAAATATTTGCTCTACTGGTATAATTACACCCTGATGTACTGATTCATATTGGTATATCTGTATTACCATGGCTTCATGAAAATACCTTTATTGGTAACTTTGTAATGCTTAATCTTGTGTATAACATCTGCTAGGGGCTAGCACTTGGGTAGTTTTAATGAAAATCCACACTCAAAAATAATCACCTCTGTTTGTCTGTAACTTGCATGGCACTGTATAATATATGCAGATGTGGGAAAGGGGTAGCAGCATTGAATCTTGCAAATGATTACAACTCGGTAATGAGAAACAAACAGCGCAGCTTGTGCTGTAATATTTTTCCTTCATAGCACCTTTGCACAGTCTGTGCATTGTCAAAGGAGATTTCCATTTAAGACTGGCTCATCCTTTTTCATGGGCATGAATCCGGAGTTTGGCCATTTACATCACATTAATATGGATTGCTTTAATTTCCCTTGCTCATTGGAAACATTAAATGTAGGTCTAAATACATCACTGTTGTGGAGGGTGGTGGGGGGCTGAAATCGAAAGGAAATGAGGCCAATCTGGTCTGCACAGAGGTTCCTCTTCTACTGGAAAATCTATCTCTGAAAGAAGAGAGGAGGAGGAGGAGGAGGATGGATGGATTTGCAGATTTGCAAAATGTGGTTCCGTAGTTTGCAAAGATGTGGCTGTACCAGGAAGTCAGTGCACAACAGCCAGGCAGAGGGCTATGGTGCGCCTTCCAGAAAAAGATTGTGGGTAGCTGGTGTCTGCTTTAATTGTGGTGGAGAAAGGGGTGTGTGTCTGCTCCGTATTTTCATCTAAATATGCGCAGTTAAACAATCCCAGAAGGATCTGTTGTAACGCATGCCAGGTTTTAAATGAATTTGGGTTAATATCCAATAAATTTGTTGCCACCATATCAGTGTTGCAGCTGGTGACAAATCACCACAAATTAGTAAATCAGGAGCAGGCAGTATCTTTGTAAAGCAGTTTCTTTCTTTGCAACGAATATGGCCTGCCCTCCCTGGCTGACAGTTCTAAACAAAGCACAGCAAATTGCATACTGTAATGGCAGAGCTTGATTGTGTGCACCTGAATTAAAGTGCTCGGAGAGAATCGTTTTAACCATTTCATCAACTGTTATGATCATCCAAAAGAAAACAACGTACATAGATTAAAAGAAATAAGTAGAAGTTATGCGCTTACGGTATCACACGAAGCTTACAAGTCTCATAATCACAAAATAGTCCCATTGATCTTGCCGTCAGGTTTTCCCCTGATAAGCTCCCTGAGCACACTTTATCATGCAAAGAAAGTTAGTCATCTTCAGAATGAAACTCTGAATGTTTTTTTTATGATCTGCAACATAAATCCACCCCATTACGAAGTACAAGTCGCAATATAATATAGAAATTGATGTTGTTTTTTTCTCTTCCCAGTCATGGAGCCACCTTGAATTGGGTTTCTGTATTACTCTGAAAGTGAAGGATTACTTGCAATATTCTCTGACATTCTCATTGCTCAGGCAGCAGTACAGTCATGCCATTTATGCTTCTTTGCATTCCGTCAATAGTTTTGGTTTTGTCAGGTTTTTAGAAAATCAAAAACAGGGTAAGAATTCTCTCTCCATGGGATGAACAAGCATTTGAAATTTTGAGCCATGACCACTGTTCAGCCTGATCATTGCACAGCTATTGATCTTCTGTCAATTAGTTAGTGAGACAACTCACTGTAGCTTGGAGATGTCATTAAGGGGATTAGGGTTTTTTCTGGATGCCAGAATCCATTTTGAGAAAGCTAGTGTCATTTGCAAATATTTAAATAATTACCATGAAACAAATCAATTTCACGAAAAGAACTTTATCAAAGAGTAGAGGTGATATAATTGACAGATTCACAAGATACAGATCTCACCTATTCTTTATTTAAATCAATAGGACAGTTGCTGCATGCCTCTCTTGCTGTGAATCAATGCACTATGCACAAGTTACCAACAGCAACAATGCATAACTGAGGAGCTCGGAAGGGAAAGAGAGAGGGGGAGAAGAACGGGGAAAGAAAGAACAGTTGGCGGCAGCATTTAGACTACAGGGAACTATCTCCCCTCTCACACAGTGAGCGATTTGGTTGACCAGTTGCCAGAAGTCCACTCATTTTTTATGAACCTGAGCAATGATCAGTGACCTGAGCAACTGGGCAACAAGAGTTGCCAGAGAAAAGTTGTCTGCAGTTTATCTTTTTGCATCTTGCATTTTTTTTTCCAACTGATATGATACCATTTCCTGAACAATTGTTCCGCCCACTCATTGCAATGGAGGAGCAGCTATAAAAATTACAGAGTAGGTTATATGGAAAATATGTAACTTGCTGTAGCCTACCAAAATCAGTTTTGACCCCAAAATACATGTTGAGTTGTACACCACTATAGTAATGGCAAGCTAGCTACTGCTAGCTTGTGGAAGCTACTTTTCTGTCTGTGATTGATTACGGTGACATATTGTACATGCATGCAGCCTCCTCCATTTTACGGAGCCTTGATTCAGTGTACCATGCATCTCTACGTTTCATTACAAATGCAAAGTCCCTTACTCACCATTGCATTCTTTATGATTTGGTGGGTTGGACATCATTGACGACTTGCAGACAACAGCACTGGTATATTTTTATCTATAAAGCGATACTGGGTAAACTTCCAGCTTACCTCTGTACACTTCTCTGTCTCAGCTCTGGTAGTTACCAGCTACGCTCCTCCAAGTGGTTGCTTTTTAATGTTCCCCGGGCTTTGACAGATCTGGGGAAAACTGCATTTTTCTACTATGTACCTTGGGCATGGAATAATCTGCAAAAAGATCTAAAATTAGACACATTTATATCCTTTGATGAATTTAAATGCATCATAAAGAATGTAGTGACTAAGGCATGTGGTTGTTTTTCTTGAGGCCATTGTGTTTGAATAGCCGTTTGTAGAGGGGAGCCAAACTGGGACCCAGAAAAGGCTGGCATTTGAACGAGCCTGCAGGCTGGGACTCATCCTGTACTTCAAAGAACCTGAGAGCCGTGTGATAAAACAATAAGTTACTCGGACTTCCTATGGATGAGCAGGCCACTTGGCTCTCTGGAATGTTGCCATCTGGACTCAACTAAGATAAGGGGAACTAGTCTCTTTGTTTATGGTTGTGGGGGTGTGTGTGTTGGGGCCATTAAGGGTAAAAAGATCATCAGGCCTCTGGCAAAATGGTGGGGCAACTGCACTTGACAGTACTACAGTGCCCTTATGTGGGCCCCTCTGTCATCACACTTTTTATTTCTTTTCTGGATCTGGACTCTAAACCATCTGTTTATCATATTTACAAACCCCGGAAAACCTTACAAACCATGCACATGTTTTCATTATATTACTGTATTATGCCTTATATAATAATAACATGGATTGCATGTAAAATGGTTCAACAAAAGGGTATTTTCGTGACAACTGCACCATAATATTACATCCACTTGACATGTTTGGTATGGGCGTATTCAGGGAAATCCAAGAAATTGAATGAAATATGTTTCATACCAAATAACATTTAATAAAACATAGTTTCAGAAACTCAGGGAAAAACTATCACAATGGAATGTCCTGTCTGGTAATCATCTCCTTTTCCCAATTTCCCCACTAATTGTTTTAACAGCCTCCAAATGGTGGGGGCCGAAATTCCAGATTTTATTATTCGGCCAGGTTAATTTATGGCAATGCCGCCTAGACCAAACGCAGGATTTGGCTTAAAAGGAAGGGAGACAAAGCAATCTAGGAAGATCGTAATCGACTTCCCACATTGCACATACTCTGTGCTCTGTGTGTAGCTAGACAAGGAAGATCGTAATCGACTTCCCACATTGCACATACTCTGTTCTCTGTATGTAGCTAGACAAGGAAGATCGTAACCGATTTCCCACACTGCACTGTGTTCTTTGCGTAGCTGAACAGGGAAGATCGTAATCGACTTCCCACACTGCGCAGACTCTGTGGTTTCGTGTGTAGCTGAACAGGCTGGGTAAGAACTTTTTACTCTGTATTTATGTTTTTAAACCTTCCGTATTTTATAATTGATTGTGAATTTGAAGCTAATGACCTACCTGCCTGTTAAATAAATTCTTCTTATTTTTAACTTGCGTGGTCTTCATGACTCTAATCCATTTTATCTTCTTTTCAGCCAAAATTCCAATTAAATACTCAGGGGGACAATTATGACTAGGACCTACTGATCAGCGGTCTAATACAGTGAAAGTCTTTAGTGAGGTCTTCAAGTTAGATAGGCGACCACGATCTGCCCGCTAACGGGATTGGTGTTGTATTGGTTCTGGTGTTTTGGCTTAAGAGGACCCATGGGCGTTATACGCCGGTTCTTGTCAAATTCGCCTTAAGGAGCCCGATAGATACACACTGTCCTGGGCTCATAACTACCTATGCACAAAGGAAGGCATGTATTATGGTGGTCAGCCTCCTACCCTCTGGGGCCTTCACCGAACTGAGATTTAACAACAGTGCTAAACCCGGGAGCATATGTTGAGGAATGATGGCACAAGATAGAGTCGAGTGTAACCACTCCAAGATCCACGTATAGTTAAAACCAAATTTTAAATTCTAATTTCATTTGGAGTCAGATTATTACGAGAGTAAAACCTAGTAACTTTTACGCTTACTTGCTGTGGTCATGGATATATTTGATGTGTTGTTTGTGATTTGCATTTGTGAATATTCTGATGCTCCCATTGGAATATTGACAGTCCGGCGACAAGTCAGATATATCTCTGATGACAGCATAGCCCCGTTTGCGAACGGAGAGTAACAAGAATGTTACTGGTCCGTTTCAGGCCAGTTTTAAGCGGGATATGAAGCAGCGCCTTCATATCTGACCCGTGGCAACGGAACCAGTGCATCCTTAAGTATAATTGTGCCCTGTTCTTACGAACAAAGAAAAATAAGAACTTTTCTGGTTTTGAATCAATGCTACCCACTGTTTCCTAAATTATTTCATGAACCTTGGCCCTATGTTTTTTCATCTTACCATCTGAAGAGAACGTGGTCATTCAAACTTTTTGTACCATGTACAGTACGTGTTTTGTTGAAATAAAAAAAAGATACATCACTGGAGAGGGGGAGGTTAATTTCTTTCCTTCATCAGACAAGTTTTGCAATACCCCTGATTATGATTGCATTATGTTCATATACAAAACAATCCAGTCATTTCTTAAGGTCCTCTCTTTTGGTTTCAGGTTTCAGATCCAGTCCCTGGCCTCAGCCAATCACACACAGCCCATGGATTTCCTCGCAGAGTATGCCTACAACGAGTCATACTATGGCAACGGGACAGAGTCAGCCAACTCCACGGAGTGCGAGGGGAAGCACCGGTACAACTACTATGCCATGCTCCTCACCCTGCTCATCTTCGTCATCGTCTTCGGCAACGTGCTGGTGTGCATGGCGGTCTCCCGGGAGAAGGCTCTGCAGACCACCACCAACTACCTGATAGTGAGCCTGGCGGTGGCAGATCTGCTGGTGGCGACGCTGGTCATGCCCTGGGTGGTGTACCTTGAGGTCAGACCCTTCTTTCCATCTCATAGTTGTCGTTGTGCACAAACAACCTATAATATCATTGTACTTTCCAAACTGAATGATGAAGGGAAAAATGCATGAGTCATTTTTTCAAACATATATATTTTTTATTTAACCTTTATTTACCCAGGGTAGGTTCGCTGAGCACGGATGTTCTTTTGCAGCAACCCCCTGCTTCACACTCATATACATTCACACCTGGGAGCTGCCCAGTACAACCACAATCCTCTATTGTTGGCCACTGAGCAGCTCCAGTGGAGGGAGAGCACATTTTTTTGGCCAATTAAATCAGGGGATGATTAGGTGGCAAGTTTTTGCGAGAGCCAGATCTGTGATTTTAGTCAGGACACCGGGGATCCCCCTACTCATTGCAAATAGTGTTATGGGATCTTTAATGACCACAGTGAGTCAGGACCTCGGTTTAACGTCTCATCTGAAAGACGGCATCTCCTACAGCACAGTGTCCCCGTCACTGCACTGGGGCATAGGGGTTTATTTGACCAGAGGGAAGATTGCCCCCTGCTGGCCCACCAACAGCACTTCCAGCAGCAATTGAGTATTCCCTGGTAGTCTCCCATCCAAGTATTAACCAAGCCCACACTTGCTTAGCTTCAGCCAGTTGGCAGGAGCAGAGTGCGTGGTGATATGGCTGCTGGTTAAATATTAAAATATACTATAATATAAAGTATATTAAATATACTGTCCTATTACAAATATTTAGATTTTTCTTTACCGCAGAGGGAAGGGATAAACACAAATTCTTTACATAGAATCAAAGGATCAAGATGTCATGATGCAAATATATGATCATACAGTATATAAACAACAGTACATAGTGTATAGGCTACAGCATAGGGAAAATATAATTTTGCAAAGTAACTGATCTGAAAAAATACTCGAGTGGAAAAAATATGATAGTGATTCATGCTGGTTTTATTTTAAAATAAGTGTTGTTCAGTTAATAAAATGTCTTTATCCATGTCTGAAAATGCTATTTTCGCAGCTAAATTAACAACCTATATGTACCATGATGTAAAAATAAAGCAATTTCTATTGTTATAAACTGCTGTTGTGTTCTCTATAGAGTTGCAGAAATGTAACAAATAGGAATATTTCCAGGCAAACTGTCAGAATGTTACTGTCTCTAAAGCGTGCTGTTTTGTGTCATTCTTCCTGTTATCTACAGGAATATGTAAGCAGATGGTGGTGCTGTTCGAGTTTCACACATCTGTATTCCAGCATGAGTTAGATTCTGTACACATTTGGATGGCTGCTTTCTTTGGAAATGTACTGCATATTACCCAACAAAAGTTGTTTTGGATAAAAACTGAACTGTATCTTGAAATATTTAAAACAGTTTAGACTTTGAAAGAGCTCTGCATGCCTAATGGTGGCCCAAGCCAAATTAAAAAAGTCACATGCATTATTCACTTTCTTATACTTGCTTACGTAATATGCTTCTTCTTACTAAGTGATTGTAAATAAATTATTTTTTCTGCTTATAAAACAGAACTCAAGTTAGTTCCTGCTCCTCAACACTTTAGTTGCAATGTAAAACTTGTGTAAATGAAATGAATCTACAGCCATGAACTCTTAAACAAGTGAGTTCAACAAAACAACTCTTGCAAGCTTAAACAAGTTTGAGCCTGGTCTATGTTTTTAGCCAATCCCTCCCTGCTATGTGACCTTAAGGCCTGCAATCAATGTCACAGGGCGCATGGGCACAGTCAACGGCGTGGCGCATGGGCGCAGTCAACGGCGTGGCGCATGGGCGCATGGATGTGGCTCCTGAATGTTGGTATTTTCAAGACCAGAGGCAAGCTGCGCACAGCTCGATGTCAGCCGCAGACCTCCCGCAGCATTGCACAGGATATTCATTTTAACTACAGTCACATAATTAAAATTAAAAGATCGTTCACATTCAAGCATTTACTGTTATTCTTCTCATTATAGACAGGTGTAAGAAAAGGAACGGAATACAGTACCCCAGGGATCACAATGCAGTATAAGAACTACCATAAGTAATTAAAAATATAACTAAACACAGGAATTGGAACTTTTAAAATGAAAAAATACAATGAACAATAAATGAAAAGCATGCATTTTTCCTGCAAGATTTATAGTCAAAGTGGACAGCATATTATCTACGAAAACAGAAGGGGTGTAAATCTCAGACTAAGTCAACCCCCAAATTGCAATGAGCTACTCGATCTTGACTGACACATCACCAAAAGCAGCTCTCCTCCCATGCACGATGAGTCACAAAATTACCAAATGACTTAGACAAAGTGTCAAAATCCATGACCAAAATGACACTTCCCCAGCGCCCTACGTAATGGAAAAGGTCCTAGCTGGAAGATGTTACAGTTGAAAATGGGCAGAACTATGATTTTGACTAGCCATTTTAAAATTAGGAAAAAATAAAAAGTCTTCAGATAAACAGATGCTTTGTTGTTCAGTGAAACCTTCAGTGCATTTGAAAATAGAGAAGTGTGTTTGTGTGTCAGAAAGTAATGCATCATTGCTTTTATTGTCTGAGGTCTTCAGTCTTTTATTACCGTTTTGTTTTTGGCACAGGCCTATTAAGTGTCTGTTCATTTCAGTGGGAATCTGAGTCTGCCTGCTCCAGGGAATAGAAATATCTGGGACTCACAAAGCCTTCCTCATGATCAGTTACTGACAAGACAACATTGCCTTGCTGTCTTTTTAGCGCAAAGATGATACCACTGTGGTACCCACAGCTCACAACAGTCACTTCAGTGTACAGTTTGTTAGCTTTATCCATTCATCCAATTCTATAGATTCCCTTCATTCCTAAAATTTATGTTTGTTTTAGTCATGGTTGAAACAGCAGTGCATTTGTATATAATTTTGCTTAGAGATTATCGATTATATTTTGCAGAGAAACAAAGAATGTCCAAGTTTTGACCATGAAAATTTTGTTAAATGAAGTTGAAATCTGCGGCTTGTAGTTCCAATATTGACAGACATATTGTCTATCTGTCTGTGTAGTAAGGGTTCTGTTGTTGCATGATACTGGTACTGTTGTGGTACACAACTGTGGTGCTTATGATCAAATGGCTACCAATTCAAATCCCAGGTGGAGCACTTGTGCTGTGTCATTGAGTAAGATACTTTAAAAAATTAAAAAAACATTAAAAAGTAATGTTTACTATCTGCAGGTGATAATATAAATGCATTTAGAATAAAATACCTTCCTTGTTTCCAGAGGCTGCACATCTAGAACAGATTAATTTTAAACCGTTAATTCACAATTCTAAATATAGAGATAATTTTTTAGATGATAGTAAATGCATGTCTTTTGTAAAATAAGGCACACTGTACTTGCCACTGTAAAGCTGACAAGTCATCAGAAAATATTTTTTCTAAATATATATTTTTAATTTTAAAATATTTATCCTTCCACATGGACAACAAATCTGAGCCAATCGAAAGCCAACACTAAAACTGAAATACCATCAAATACCCCAAAAGGTACACTTTAATTTTTAGTTTCAGAGAGAGAGAGAGAACACAGCTATTTTTGTGTTCCCCTTGCCTCAGGCTCCCATAATCCATTGCAAATTTGTTGTCCATGATGTTTACAAGGTGTTGGTGAAATGCTTGGGGAATTGTATTACAGTGCTAATTTGGAAGACCAGTTCTGCTAAGCATGACAAAATGTATAAAGGTTTTAGAAAAATGTAATTTCCAAAAATATATAAAGCTAATTTTGTAAGATTGCTACAATAAACATAAGTAAAAGCATACAGATTGAAGCAAGTCCAATGAATGTTTCCTTATAGCTTTAAGAATAGCTTTAATTCAAACACAGTGTTGAATACACATTTAGTATTTCTTAGTGATTAGATTGTCCTGGATTAGGTCTTCTGCTAGGGAAAGTAGTAGTAATAAATAGAATATGGATGTGGGGTATATTTTTAGGTTTTTTGAGCATCCTCAATTGTCTGTTCTCAAATAGAACTGTTTGTTCTTTAACTGCCAGCCCTTAAACAATTTCTTTCTTTTTTAATTGGCCCATTGCCCTGAGTTTCTTTGTATCTTTTGTGGTTTTAAATGCCAAGAATTAAAATGTTGACTGACAGCAACATGGCTTCTACTTGTCAGATAACAATATTGGCAGGGCTGCTCTTGTGTTTAAATCTGCTGACTTAATTACTATGAGATGCGGAAGATAACTGCTCTCACCTGGCAGATATTCTGAAGAACACATTATAGCTGCCACAGAACTTTACTTTGCAATGTAAAAAGTTATAAGCTTATACTAAGTGTATAATCTATATAATGTGATGTATATATATATAATTTTGCCCTTTTTATAAAAAACAAACATACTCATTCTGCAATTGATTTTGAAATCCTCAAACATTGTTAAACATTCAAAATGACTTGAAATTAGGCAGGCTAGTAAAACATTATGCAAAGATTGCATAGACCATTGATCTTGATTTTGTCTGAGGCGTTTTGTTAGAGCAGTGATACATGCTATACCCAGATGGCATTGATCGGTGCCAATGCAAGCTATGGATAGTAGTCCCATGGGGAAATGGGCAATTGGGAGAACTGGCTGATCTGGTTGCATGTACAAATCTGTTCGTCCCAGGTGTATTTAGCCATGCAGTGCTCCTGCGCAGTGTGTGTTGTAGCGGCTTGGCTTGTGGACTGCCGACTGAAATGCAGTAGCGCCTCACAGTTGCACGTCCCATGACAGTACACCACCTACTGAACTGACAGAGGGTGTTGGCATGAATTTGCAGTTGCCACTTGGAATTCCAAATTTGAGAGAAAATGGCAAAGAAGTATGAAAACGTACTCTGTAACTTCCTGTCCCAGATTACCAGCACATCTCCTAGTATACAGACATGTAGTCATGAATATCTGTATTTGTCGAAAAGAATGTAGAAGCATGCAACCTCATGCATGACCATTAATGCAAAGAAAAAGTGGAATTGGATGGTGGTAGCTTTAGTCTTGATAATATTCTCAGTGGCATCACTGAGCAGTCACGGCTGTTATGCAGTGTCTAATTGTGTACTGTTTCCTCACATTGATTCAGAATACTGAATATTGTCTGCTTTTTGTTTATTGCATATTGCAGATAATTCGATATTTCTTTGTAGATGTCCTCCAGGTAGTTAATGCTCCAGTAGAGGCTCCAGTCAAGTCTGAAAACTGTGATTGTCAAGAGAAAAACAAAAAGAGAAAACACTTGCATTTAATTGCGAGTCAAAGTTAAGGACCAAAGCAGATTGAATCTGGGCCTGAATGTCAAATTACATAAATTGCCTCCAATCTCTTCTTTTCAGGTGGTGGGAGAGTGGCGGTTCAGCAGAATCCACTGTGACATCTTTGTTACGCTAGATGTCATGATGTGTACTGCAAGCATCCTGAATCTCTGTGCCATTAGCATTGACAGGTAGGTTCTCCCTCAAATGCACATTAAACCCTGTGCAGAACAAGACAGCTGGCATCGTGTCCAATTATCAGGTGGTGCTTAGATGACCTCTAATGTTGCAATAAAACTCCCAAATACACATATTTGCAGATTAAATTCTACTGAAAGCATGTCGATTGGGCTGTAAAAACCACAGCTGAATAAAAAAACAGCATGCTAAATCGGTATTAAAAATTAAATGCATTAAAGCTTCTAAGCAGTGTTAAAGACTAGTGGTTTGTTAGAATGCTGCTGATGATGTTGTTTCTGTTTCTGCTCATGCATAGTTATGCGTTCAGTGATCACTGTAATGATTGAAGTTATTCTCTTTATGTTTGCATAGATGAAAGTATACGAAATATACATTGTTCAATTTAAATTTAGTAAATTATAGTTCTTCTGACATATTTGGGTTTTTAAAGGATCTGGAGGCATGTATTAGGGGGTGTATCATTTGCAATCAACATCAATCAGATCAATGGCACGTAATCAGTAAGAGAGGCTTACTATTCCTGAAGGATTCCATCCCAGCTTAGACGGTGTACTCATTAGAAATAATTGTTAAACCCCTCTTGTGAAGACAAATGGCTACAGCCAGACCAAATCAGAAAGAAATTTGGAAATTAAACGGAAACTGAGCGCAATACATGTATTATACTATTGCAGTATATTTGCCATTTTACAAATGTTTGAACTTATGAAACACATTTTTGAAAAATAATTTCTTAGACCAGTGAATTTGTATGGTCTTTCAAAATGCTGTACAGTCAGCCTTCCTTGGAAAATATAATTTATTGCAGTCTGCAGTTTATTTAAAATGGAAGTTTCAGGAATTATGAGGGTAATTTGTCTGTGACAGTACAGAGCTACTTAACTGTGTAGCTCTGTGATAGTGCTCTGGTCGTCAGTGCATAGCCTGCACCTTCCTGTATTGATCAGAGTTGAGAAGTGGTCCAGTCTGTCATCTCTGACGTCAGTAGGTCTTGGTTCGATCACTCTTGCAGGAGGTTGGTGTTTCTGACCCACTTCCTTTGAATGTCACCTTTTGCTGGATTGGTGTATTGATTATTGAAATCCTGAAAGCCTTCTGAGCTATTGAGATGTTTTGCCCATTGCCTTTGTGTATTTATCACGCCGAATGGTGTCGGGTCTTTAGACAATATGTAATATTTATACAAAGGGAAACTGTGATAATTTATTATTAAACACAAGTATCTAGGTAGGTGTGGATTCAGATATTCCTCAATTACCATGAATTAAAAATAAAAGAAAGTGTGTCATATTTTTAAATGGATTGTGATGGGTTATTGTATACATGATAGACCTACTAATTGTTTGTATGTGGGTAGATGACCACAGTAGCCAAGATAGCCACAGTAGCCTAGTTAAAAAGTAGTTTTTTTAACTAGAAACACCACAACTGTTCATTTGACCATTGTCAGATTAAGAAAAGTAATAAACTTGCCATAAGGAAATTCATGTGGCTCCCCTTTCAAGAATTTTCCTAGACATATACACAATATGACCAAAAGTATCTGGATACCCCTTGTTCTCCGGCTGTTTTTCATGGTTTAGGCTTGGCCCCTTAATCTAGTGAAGGCAAATCTTAATGCTACAGCATACAATCACATTTTAGACGATTCTGTGTTTCCCCAACAGTTTTGGGAAAGCTCTTTCCTGTTTAAGCATGGCAATGTGTTACAGGTCTGACGTGGAATAAACCCGCCACTGTATCACATTTTAATTTTTTATTAATTCTGAAAACAGAAGGAGAATGGACATATATGAGTTCGCTGCACCGGATTACCACGCCATTTACAGATAGCATTAACAGAAGATAATCTCTGATTTAACTATCACAGTGCAGACCCCTGCAGTTAGTAGCGCCACCTTACTGCTCGGAGGTGGATATGCCCTCTCCATTAACCAACTGAATATGACTCCGTACACTGTCTTCAGTTCAGAGTGTGACAAATGCACACAGCAAGGTCCATATAGAAATGGTTTTGCCCTGACCTCAACCCCATCCAACACTTTTGGGATCAATTGGAAAGCCAACTGTGAGCCAGGCTTAATCATTCAATCAGTGCCTGACCTCACTGATGAGGTCTTCTGACTGAAAGGAAACAAATCCCAACAGCAATACTCAGGTAGTATACAGCCTTCCCAGAAGACTGGACCAAATCCATTTTAATGTCCAAAATTTTGAATGAGATGTTGTATCTCAGGTGTCCACGTACGTTTGGCTATGTAGGTCAAAATGCCAAAAGCGAAACTGCTTAAAATTGTGTCTGTATTTTACTGGTTATAAAGTGATCTAGCATGAATGAGAGGCAATGCCTGTTTCTCAGACATGCTATTCTAACATTATGTTATCTGTCAATTTCACATGGTTTCCTAAAGGACTGAAGTACTTACAGTGCCCACCAAGAGTATGGTAACAGTTGAAATTAATTATTTTTGCTCTATACTTAAGGCATTTGGATTTATTTAAGATCAAAAGGTGATATTACGAGAAAAAAAAACATTACAAAAATCAGCTTTGATTTCATGGTGTTTACATGCATACATTTTACAGAAACTGCTTTTTTTACAGCTGGTTGCCTGTACTTTTGTCTCATATTCATCTTTTGATCTCAAATCCAAATGGCTTAAATATATGGAAAAAATAAGATTTCACTCTACCATTCCCATACTTTTAGAGAGAGTCTTTCAAAATATAAAGGTGGATCTTGCACTACCAAATATGAAATGATTTTGTATATCTTTTGAAATGGCTAAACTTGCTGAGATGAAATAGACCCTGACTGGGTATTAGTAGAATGTGACTTCACATCTCTTTTTAAACCAGTTGAGGCTCTTACGCAGATGGCAATAGATGGGTCATGTGATAATGAGGGTAATCTCATTCTGTCACATTCCAAGGTAATTTAGCAGGAAGTGCAAATATAAAACAGTATTTAGGATTTAGTGGGTAACACTTTACAATAAGGTTACATGAATTGGCATTGACTAATGTAGTTGATAACTACTAACGACTGAAAATATATCTATACAGCTTTGTTAATGTATTTGAAGATCATTACTTCATGTGGGAGTGAGGTTTGGTCTGGTTTATTCAGAACAAATTAAGTTGAAAAACCAATCAGAGTTATGTACAAGTTAGACATTGCATGAAGGAAAAAATACATTTTGGACGAGAAAAGAACCAAATAGTGGACTTTTTTGCAGTTGCCTCGGCCTCTTTTTTATTTATCTTCTTTATGATATATTTTTTACTTTAAGTTTAATTGATTTTTAATATTATTTCCTGCCTGGGTGTGGCCAAAACTGTACTGTTGACTTTTACTGTAAACAGGCAGATGTCCTTAGTTATGGGTGTGGCTGGATGTCAGAGAAACAGAATTAAAGAATTGTTTAATGCAAATGAGGAAATGGCATGGTGATTTTTTCAGCCTGTCTGTTTCCCTCATCTTCCTGTTCTTTCCCCTCTTCTACCCCCACTCTCTTGCATCCTTTCCTTCCCATTTTCTAATCTCCCTCCTATATGTCCCTCAGATACACAGCTGTTGCCATGCCAATGCTGTATAACACACGCTACAGCTCCAAAAGAAGGGTTACTGTAATGATTTCTGTGGTCTGGGTCCTGTCATTTGCCATATCCTGCCCCCTCTTGTTTGGATTAAATAATACAGGTAAAGAAGACTTTTTGCTTGCGCATGTTGAGCAAAGCAACAGTTTATTAATGGTGTGAGGAATTGTGAAATTTGTAATGGACAACCTACCCTAGGGTATTGCTATACCACGGAGTGCTGTGTCAATCATAGCGCTTTACCATGGAGCATGAATTTGCTGGGACTCCAGTTAACCATTTAACTATGACCAATAATTAAGAGTCAGAATTGTTATTTTTATTTTTCCTTGTGAAGAAAATGTAATGTTTGTGTTTAAGTCAAAGTTAAGGACACAGGTTGATTGAATACAGGCCACTGTCTTGTTTGGACCATGTGAGTCTATGATTGAAAGGTCAAGAATGTACAAGCCAGCCTGAGCAAAGATGATTAACTTAATTTCTCATACCTTACTATTACCCATATGTTTTGCTGAGCAGTTCCAGTTTAGCCTGTATGGTGCTGAAGCCCAAATTGGGCTCCACCTTATTCTTAATAATCATAATAACAGTGCACTAATTATTTTGACTGTGAAAAAGAAAAAAAAAAACATCAATTTACTTTGGAGACCACCGAGCATAACAAAGAGATATGAAATGTACTTTTTGATTTAAAGCCCAATTTAAATCGGTTTCATGTGAACTGCTGAAAGACAGTGACCAGTGCAATCAAGCTGAAGGCATTTAAATGTGATGTGAAGCAATCAGTAAAATGGTTCATTTTTTCCCCTCAGGTAAGGTATGGCCCTGCATTCAATTTTTAAATTGAAATTGACCCATTTTTTTCCACAAACTGCCTCTGATGAGACCGCAACTACTGCGCCACTGCCTGGCTGCGCTGAGCCCACCTGTGGAACAGGGGAACCGTGGTCATTGCAGGCCCACCCAACCCCCCCATACCACAGGTGGACTCTGCCATTTCAGAGCAACCAGCAGCATAGTAGTTGTAGTCTTGTAGGAGGCAGTTCGTGAAAATTCCTGAGTTTTGGTCGGTAATACTTATTTGAGCATCCCAGGGTATTACAAAAGCACCCTCCATGGGGTCTCAGTTTTGTTTTTTCCCCTCACAATTCATTGTCGAACTCATTGAAAGTCTAGTAATAGGAATAGCTTGAGCCGCTGAGACAAACCAACCAACCTCTTGTTTCCAGATGGCTGCACCCTTGTGCAACTAGCTGCAAAAAAGCAAACTGTAGTTCATTTTCCTGGAGAATATGGGTCAATTTCAGATTTGAATGCAGGGCCATATCGTATTTAAGGTAAAAAAGCAAATGTACCAGAGTCTTATTACTGAGTGCTTCCCATCTCCTTTAAATTGATTCCTAAAACAGGGTCATGATAATTACCAAATGAATTAACTGTGTGTATTGTTTATATCTCACCAGCCACCACTGCTGTGTATATATGAATATATTTATATATGCACGTGTATGTGAATGTGTGTGTGTGCTGTGCATTCCAGCCACCCGTGAAGACGCCCTCTGTGTAATCGCCAACCCCGCCTTCGTGGTGTACTCCTCTATCGTGTCCTTCTATGTCCCCTTCATCATCACCTTGCTGGTTTACGTACAGATCTACGTGGTGCTCCGGAAACGGCGGAAACGCGTGAACACCAAGCGCAGCACCCGGAGGACGGATGCTGACGCTGCCACGAAGGTGCGTTCTCCGCCTCTTTGAGGATGCACAAACAACGTGTAGCCAAGGAGAGGCTGGGGGGAGGGGGGGGGTGTTACCGTTTTGGGCTATGCTTCTGTTTTCGTGCGGTTTGCAATACAACGGTAATTACGATTTCCCACATTTGGCTTTTGACCCGTCTTGCGATTGATTTCTGTAGCTGTTTCGTTATAATGGCCTGTTCCAGATCAATGAACTCTGCCAAAGATATTATTCATCATGAGACAGAGGAAGAAGCAGAGAGAAAGCAAGAGAGAAAGAAAGATGTTGAGAGTGGAAAAGGAGGAAGAGGGAAATGAGATTCCTTTGCTTTTACCCTTCTGAATTTATCCAGCATCTATTTTTCTTTGCATGGTGATGAAAGTGCATGAATGTAAATAACAGCACTGTCATCATTTAGAGAGAGAGAGAGAGACCTATTTTCCTGACTTGAAACAAAATAATTTGCTTCTAATGTGTTCCTTTAATGTGTATTTATTTAGATCATGAATTACAATATTGTCATTTTCAAATGATCACGTTAGGTATTCAAAAGGAATACATACCTTCTTCATTTATAAGGAAATCTGTAAGAAGAAATTAATTTTTGTACCCAATTGCCTTTGGTCTACAACAAATATGTCTGAAATCTCCAGTTATTATATATACTGTGTATTAATATATATAAATATATATTATGTCCCAAATGTATTAAGATGTCCTAAATATTATTGTGGGATAATGTAGAAATTACAGCATTTTTTATAAACATAGTGAAACCAAAATGTATAAAAATGTTTTATTACAAGTCTAAACTTGTGGAGTATAGAGTCAAATGTAGAAAAAAATTTGTCTTTGTCCAAAGCCTTATGGAGCTCACTATATATATATATACTCTTACTACTGTTGGACGCCGCTTCTCCCCTCTTTGTAGTCTACCAGGTGACTTTGCACAGTCATTGCAATGAAGGAGTACACTTGTGCAGGCAGTGTTCAGGCATTCGGTTATCCAGTGGCAGTCCACTGCCCACAATGAGACGCCACCATCTTCCCACCAACTCAATATCTTAATCCCTCCCTCAGCAATATAGCAGCCGCATACAGTGTGCTCCTCCCCAAAAGGCCGCCAACCACTGCCTATGACGCCCATGTTGAACAGGGGCCCAACAGGAGTCACCTACCGGCCTGATCTTTCCCTTCTTTCTGTGCAGGAGAAGTGTACTAACGTGGAGGACGTGAAACTCTGCACTGTGATTGTCAAGTCGAATGGCAGCTTCACTCTAAAAAACAAGCAAGTGGTAAGGCAATTGGCCTTTTCTATTAAACAAAGAAAGGTTTAATTTGTTTGTCATCTTAATGTAATATACCCCACCCCCTGACTCTATGTTAATTAGAATATGTTTTGGATGCTACATAAAGAATTTATCAAGCATGTCTTCCTTCATTAGCTGTAAATAATGTCCATACATTACTCTTGTCATAAGCACACAAACTTTATGACCGCCTTATAATAACTTGGTGGAGTCTATGCCCTGGCGCGAACAGGCAGTCCTGGTCACATGTGGTGGTACAGCACCCTGTTACACTGATCTTTCCATTTTTTGTCGTTCAAGACAACCACAGTTCAGTTCAAACATGCGTTTTACTGTGTACAGAGATTAATTGTACAGAAATGAAATGCCATGATCACTAAGCTTTTAAGTGCCCCTTATCTACGGTAGGACACTTCGCACACAATAAAATGTTCGGCGTTAATTACATTTTAACAGATGTTACATGTCATAAAGGGATTATGTGTGATCTCTTAGACTTGATTTAATTAAATGCTTGTGCAATAAAAAGAGGACTGCTTGTAGATGAAATGTACCAGGGCACGCCCACACTGAGCCACTCTGCGGTGTTTTGGGCCAGATTCTGATTCAGGAGGCTGTGCAGCACAGTAACCACATGGAGCTGGACATGATGAGCAGCAACAGTCCCCTTGAGAAGAAAAAGCTGGCACCCGCGGCGAGCGGGCAACATCTCTGCACACCCGGCTCCTCGAACCCGTGCCCGAGCTCGGCGCCCCCATCCCCGGCGGTCAGCCGGGCCAACAGCGAGAACGGCCACGCGAGAGACGCGGACGCTCCCAAGACCGGCAAGGCCTTCGAGACCCAGGCACTGCCCAACGGCAAAACCCGCACCTCCGTCAAGACCCTGAACAAACGAAAGATCTCTCAGCAGAAAGAGAAGAAAGCCACACAGATGTTGGCTATTGTTCTGGGTAAGATAGCCAGTTTTTTTCCTTTTCCTCCCACCTTCAAGCACTGGAGACTCTATTCTGGGATATCTATGCAAACCATAATAGTCTATGAATGCAACATAAATGTCAAATATGACGTTAGTAATATGAACATCTGTCAATAGATTGTGTTTTGATGTTGTTCTTCATGTACAATACGGAAAATTCTAAAACTGCAACTATGAAAATTCAGACATTTTAAAGTAGAAGATCACATTTTTTTCTCTCTCTCTCCCTCTGTTTTCCAGGTGTATTTATCATTTGCTGGTTGCCGTTTTTCATCACGCACATTTTAAACACTCACTGCACAACCTGCAAGGTCTCCGTGGAGATGTACAACGCTTTCACTTGGCTGGGATACGTAAACAGCGCAGTCAACCCCATCATATACACCACTTTCAACGTCGAGTTCAGAAAGGCTTTCATTAAGATACTGCACTGCTGAAGAAAAAAAAATATTCCTGAAGGGAACATGGAAAGAGTGAGAGAGACAGAGAGAGAAACAGCCATGCCTTTCCTGACAGCGCCTGCTCCGTTTTTGGAGTTTGGGTTTGTTAGCACGTCTCCAATGCTTTGTTACCTTCACTTCGAAGAGGGAGTTCAAGCAAATCCTTGAAACAGGAGATACACGGGACCTTTTTTTTTTTTTTTTTTTTTTTTTTTTTTTATACAAAGACAACAGTCTTTTGTCCTGCTTTAAACAGAATGTAAATTCAGCGGTCTCTGTGATCTCATTGGAATGTATAATAGCCCAGGACCAGTCAATTAAACAAATTTGTTTGGCGTGCTACTCTGGTAAAGACCTGAGTGTGCTGGATTTAAGGAAAAGGGGACCAGTAATACTCACTATCCACCCTAGTGCTGGAACCAGCCCAACACCAGCTGGGGCCAATGCTGGCTCGTCGTCAACATTATGATTGATTGCTTTTTACATTGCATTACCGGTATTGAACGCTGTTGTCTGCTCGGATCAAGACGAATGTCTGGACTTTGCTTACAATCGTAGTTCTGGGTCTTTATGTAGGAACCAAGTCCCGTATTAACCCATTTGTCTGCCAGCCTAGTGTTCCTGTTCATTTGTTTTGTTTTGTTTTGTTGATGACCTTTACAGTGTGCCCTTGTTGAGCTCTCCTCGGTGTTGAATGCAGAAGCTAATGGAACCTGTGGCTCTGCCCACAGCCTGCTTATGGCAGACACAATGAAGGCTACCAGGCTGTCATGCATTGAGTGCAAAAGACAACATGAAAAACCCTCCTGAAAGTGCTACTAAGCAAGTCAGTATTGTTCTTTCTGTACAGTGGAAAAAAGGGTAAAATGAGTCAGAATGGTTTCTGCACTGCAGTGAGAATGGAATATAACAAGCTGCCCTGGTTCCAGCTCTATCATCAAAAAGAGGTGTAAAGAGCCAGGATATTTACAGCTCTGTAGTGGGAAAAGAGTATAAATGAGCCAGCCTGGTTCCAGCTCTATAGTGAAAAGGGGTATAAATGAGCAATGCTATTTCCAGCTCTGCATTGGGAAAGGAGTATAAATGAGCTAACCTGGTCCCAGCTCTACAGTGAAAAGGGGTATAAATGAGCTAGGCTATTTCCCTCTCTACAGTGGGAAAGGAGTATAAATGACCCAGCCTGGTCCCAGCTGTATAATGAAAAGGGGTATAAATGAGCTAGGCTATTTCCAGCTCTACAGTGGGAAAGGGATATAAATGGTCCTAGTTCTACCATGTGAAAGGGGTACATGTGTTCATTTGGTCAGTTTAAGACATCAATTTTTCTGACTAAATTAACAAAAAGCACAACGTGAGAGGTTTATACTGGAATAGTCTGGGTTGGTGAGTAGGTGTGTGGGGGGCAGGGGATTGGAGAATTCTGGTTGGTTCTGTGTAAATTTGTTTGAGAACAAGACATTACCAACATTATATGGATTAATATGTCAAACCATATATTTTACCAAATACATCCAAGAAATACCATGTGCAAAAATGCAACAGATTGTAAGCTTGGAATTCATGTAATGCTTTATTGAAATATATGTATGAAGCAATCTTACCTCCTCAGAAATGCTACAAATCCACTAGGCAGGAGTATGAAGTATCTGTACACATGTAATATTTAGAAATACATAAAATGTAAATATTGCTAAGTAATTTAAGCCCGTGACAAAAATTTGAATGCATGTTACATTTATTGTTCAAATTAATTTTCATAGTGTGTATATTCTTTGTTTGGTGTTATTATTATAAAAGGTAACAACAAGGACTTACTTCTTCGTATTTGAACTCTCTTGCACAGTAAATGGAATATCAATTTTCCTGCACACCATATACATTTTAGAAAGTGGTTCTTTAATCATATGTGTATATAATACTGAAGTTATGAAATCATCCACTTTGTTTTAAAAGTTGCACTTCACTTTAAATAAAATGCACTGCATGTGTAGGCAATCGTTCAAATAAACAAGATCATTTATGACAAAAATGGAAACACTTTAGAAATGGTGGACCAAGGAGCCAGTATTGTACAGTTTATATGAGTGTTTTTTTTATACTGGAGAAAACAGTGTCACCCTGTATCATTCTGTATTTAAGGTAGAAAAATGTTGATTCTGTATAATGAAGCTCAGTAAAGCATATTCAAAACAGTAAAGCATATTTTGTGGGGTGGTGAGACAGGGTTGGTGGTCAGGATGGTGGCAGTGTGTCCCAGCTGGTTTTTGTGGTTTCCTGTCAATCAGCTGCCAATTAAGGCCTTGAGAAGAAGGCATGTGGATTCTTTAGCCAATCAATGACTTGAATGGACAATTGGTGCCAAGAACACTCCGCAAACCAGTGGCCCTCCAGGAAACTGTGGCCCTCCAGGACTGGAATTTGACACCTGTGATATAGAGAATTAATTCTTTTTCAGAAAGAGCAGAAGAGAAGAAAAAAAATGTTCTTGTATGAAAAAACTGAGTGTGCCTATTACAGTGTAAGTATTTTAAAAATAAGGATTTGAAAAAAAAAAAAACCATCAAGAATAAGACACAAGTGCAATTCCATTTATTTATGAAATGTAAAATGTTATTTGTCAAAGTATTTCACAATTTGGTTATTAATGCTGGTTGCAAATGGTTGCTGTATTGGTCTATAGCTGGTTCTAGGCATTGGCGACATAGGCGGTGGCATCATCCATCTGGGGGGAAGGGAGGTGGCAAGAGTCTGCGAGAGGTAGCAAATAAAGTCGAAAAAGTCTTGTGTTGTGTTCATGATAGTCAGTGAAGTCCCCCCAGTCCATGATTGCCACTTCCCCCTCAAAGCCGAGATCGCGACCTTCACCCACCCTCCCCATTCGATCTCTTGCCTAGGACAAAATAAAGGCTTGAGCCATCCCTGACACCAAATACTGATTCAACGTCTTATTTATTTATTTATTTATATATATATTTTTTTTATATGAAGCTACATTCAAGATCTTGGCCTGAGAGAAACTACTAAAGACGTTTATATTGCTAAAATTAATTTGGTGGAATAAATATATATTGATCCGTCAATATATTATTATTATATTATTTATTATAGTAAATGTAATAAGTGAGGTAAAACATGATTTTGAATTTAAATCGACTTACTACGTGTATCACTTAAATGTGTGTTTTGTACTGATGTCTTGTCTCTGCCACAGTGCACTAATCTATAGATGGTGGTTCTGTTCACCTTGTGCTATCTTCACCACACAAAACTGATGCTTCCAATAATGAAGCTTTGTATTGTAACAAAATATGTGTTCATACTATGATACACAACATATATATAATATATATTTTGTAATACTTCTTGTAAATACCAAACTAATGAATATGAATAAATGTCATACTGTATAATGTAGTTTGTGTGTTGAAACATTTCTACAATGAACACACTGACTTCTACCTTAAATTTGCTTCACGTTGTTAATAAATATTTTGGGTTGAGTATCCAGGGTGGCTGTGTCTTGTGTTTTGCATAAAGGTTGGCTTGTAAAGCAGTTTCTAAATGCTACTATCCTGTGTGGTGTAACTGAGTCACATTTCACCAGTGGGAGGGTGGGGGATGGCTGGGGGTGAGCAGAAAATGAATCAGAAAATTTTGTATTTCTGGAAGGGTTTGTCAATTGGCATTTCATTCTAAAATGGTGAACCTTTCAGTGTAATCATGCACCTTATGGTCTGGTGTCGAATGCTGCCCAAGCTGCCACTGACTGTGACTGGCTGCCCTGCAGCACAACACGTAGTGGGGCTTATAGCTGCCCAGAGAGGGTGGGTGCCTGTGTCATTGCACCCCATTGACTTAGTTGGTCATTCATGCACACATCGCCTGCCTGCATTTGTCATGGGCAGAAAACACCAGAGCAACAGGTGGGTTATGGTCATTATCATCAGTTATCTTCCTGGTGCATTTGTATATCGAGAGGGGGGATTTTCCAGCAACTTCTGTATATTTGAGGAGCATGTCTCTGGTTCTCATGAATATTTCAGGTGTCTTAAATTTCCTTTGCTGTGCGTTTGATTGTTAGGGGATTTGTGGATTTCAAATGGTGCAGCTATGCATATGAAGAAACTTTCAAGCATGTTAACTCAATTCTTAGCAACTCATTTATTCAATAGCAATGCTATGGGTGCGATTCACTTGTTAAAAAGGACATGTTATGTTTATATACAAACTGCACCATCAAGCGAAAACACCGTCCCAGATGTGTCCTGCATCCTAAAGCAAGCATGGCCATTTTGCCTTAGAGAAATACTGTGGCAGGCGTTCGATCAGAACAGATTCTTCTGACAGAAGCCCACTTACCCTGCCCAAAATCTCCTGCCTCCAGCCTGGGCACCCAATATTTCATGGTACACCTGGTTTCCTATTCGGTTTCCTGAATTGTGATTGGAAATGAATGTTTGTGACATTTTTGTAAGGGTTGGGAGACGGAGACCAACGCAACCGAACAGGGATCTCACTAAACTGAGCACGCCACAAAATCTCTTCTGAGATCGAGGAAGGGTAAAGAACCAAACAGAAACGACTACTACTCCACAAGAATATCCCAACTAAATGAGGGAACCTCAAAAGGAGGACTCCGAACCAAGGGGGAGGAGTAGATGGTTTGAGAACCTAGAACAAAAATAAAAAATAGCCCAATGGAGCAAGCTAATGCAGACCCAACCTCTGGGCACTACACAAAAACCTCCGTAGCTCAGAGAGACTTGCAGAACTGATCTCCTCCTAACTCTCTACCTCGTGACAATCCTGATTAAAGGAGTCATGGACATAAACCAGATACCTCGCTTATATAATTTTCACGCAAGAGATTATTAACGCCTATGGGCATAATTCTTGGACGTGAACTTTATATAAGGTACAAAGCGCTGAAAAGCACTGTTGGGTTACCAGTACCGGCTCTCGTGTGTAGATGACACTAAAGCACCATCTTTCTGTGAACCCACACCTTAAGTAACGTTAGACAGGTGCCACAGCGAACGCAATCAACATGCCTGCCGAGGTCTGAACCAATCAGCACGGAAGGGGTCTTTAGGCAGAGTGAATTCTGCATGCCTACAGAGCATTAACCCAAACGAGGTGACAAACTCTAATTAGAGAAGCAGGAGTGGAGAGGAATAGAGCAGAATGCTCAAGCCACCCAAAGCCATGACAATTTTGGGTTTCAGAAGAACATAGATACACTGATTAAGGCAGAGACCAAAAGTGTTTGAATCTTCAAATCTCATAAAAAAAATGAAAACAAGACAGTTTTCAAATTCACAAAAGAATTGGGCTTTCATTAATATCTGTGCTTTGCTATTGGTAAACAGAATACTGTGTACTTTGCAGCCTGCCTTTCTTTAAAAATGATGAATAGCCAGAAAAAAATAACATTGCTGTAATTTGGCCAATTTCCCTGCAACTGCAAAAATGTGATGTATTCTAAAGACATCAGCCTGTCTTATCACATTCGCTAAATCCTTCACAGAAGAAGGATTTTCATCTTTATCCGATATTCACTCCTGATTATTTTTATGGGAAAACTGATGAATGAAAAAGGTCTTTCTCTCTTTCTGACATACGGGAACACACACAGACATTCATGTATTGAATGTAGATTGTAGATATCCACACTCACTCATTTATGAATATAAGCTGTCGTGGGTGCACACGCACACACACACACACACACACACACACACACACACACACACTCATTGTTTGTTTCATTGTTAAAAGCAATTGCAAATAATTGTGTTGATTTAGAGTAAACCTGGACAAAAGCAAAACATCAGAATTTCAGACACACCAGGCAGAGCCCGTAGAGGAGATCTCTTTTTTGAAGAGCGATACAGCTAATTCCTGTGGGGTGACACACTTGCACTGGAAGGAATGGTAGATAAACTAAAAGGATGAATTCTATAAATCTATTCACCAAGCTGAATACTGTATGTTGCAGGAGTTTTATGATGAGCATAGGCATATTCTGTGCAGACAAAACTGTAAATGCACAGATTGAATTATGAACTATATCTCCAAGTCTTTAATGTTTGATCACAAGTTTTCATCTACATGTCTTCATATTCAGTACGGCTGGGGAAATGCCTCCCTGAAGGAGAAAATATTTTGAATAGTTGATTGGTTAATTTGAGTCAGTAATTGACAGCAAATGGTATCTCAGTTTTCCTATCAGCAACTTGAACTTGGGAAGTAATAATTAGTATTCTGAACATTCTTTTTGCTGGCTTTTATAATTTGTAAATCAAAATTACAGCAAATGCGCTCAATACATTCATGGACTGTAACCCCTGTCTTTACATTTAAATAGGCCTATTTATATAGATTACAGTCCATGAAGAATTTTAAAAAATTTGAAAACTTGGGTTCCAGTAATTGAAAAAGAAAAACAGTCATGAGTGTAACTGTTGTTATTCTATGTAACTGATGAATCATAGAATTTTACAGATAAGACAGCTTCAATGAGATTCTCAGCTTCATTGTGAAAGAGGTTTGCAGGTTTTGTTCTCTCTTATCATTAGTATAAGTGCCAGGGAGTTGCAATGCAGTGCTAAAATGGGAAGACATCATCGAGACACCCTGTAATTACAGCTACTTGTCTAAAATCCTCAGTATACTCTTTAATAGGAAGTATATGTAGATTGGAGAGGATTAAAGCAGTTTTGATCTGTTGTAAATACCTGCAATTAAGAACCTGAAATGAAGATATATTTTTCTGGAAACTTCGGAGTCCATAAACACCGTTCCACCTCCCAACCACAACCATTTGTAAGCACTTACACATTTTATAATGCATGCACATTTTCATGAATATCTGAGAGCACAGAAAAGACATGAGGTCTACAAAAATCTAAATTGTTTGGTCCCAATCTATTATTATTATCATCATCATCATCATTATCATTATCATTATTATTGTTATTAGTAGTAGTAGTAATAGTAGTAGTCTGAGCCATCCCTAGACTTTTGGGGGCCCTAGGCAAAAACTAATTTGGGGGCCCCTCCAAAACATTGCCTCCTTCTGATTCTTCTGTTTGAAAACCAATGCAAAAAGGTGGAGCCCTGAGTGAGGTGATAAGGGCAGTGCCTAGTGGAAGGGACAGCTCTGGTGGTGCTGGTGGCGGCAGCGGCGGCAGCAGCAGTAGCAGTAGCAGTAGCAGCAGCAGCAGCAGCAGCAGTAGCAGCAGTAGTAGTATCTCATATGCATGATTGGAAGACTACTATGTGGTAATTTAACATGAAAATATTTCTCCTTTTCTCCTGAGGAAACCATTCCATTTTCCTCTTTGAGGATGATCTGATTTCCTGTTCAGCGAGTTGTAGCTACACGCTGCAATTCTGGAGCTGGTAAAATGAACAAGATTTTCTTATGAACTCAAACTCCAACAATAGTTACAATAGCTGGAGTTCAGTTTTCTTTTTTTTAAAAGACCGTAAACCAAATGCTATGCTCAGTGTACAAGATGTATACCTTTTGTGTTCAGAGAAATTCTGAATTTAGTCCCTGAAGTGTACAATTTTATTCCAATTGCCTGTATATCTTCCTGCAACTGAAACAAATCTGTTTTTGTGTATAAATATACAGATACATTTTAACATTATATGCATGTATGAAGCCATCACCTGACAGCGGCACTCGCATCAAGAAACAACACGTGCTGATACTCTGCTTTAGGTAGTAGGGGAGAGTCACCATAAATGGAACATTTGATAAATGTAACACGGTCAAAAACTTTGTGTACAGTGTGGCTACAGTAGCCATTTCAGCAGGAATTGATATGATGTCCTCATATGTACAAATATAACAGCTGTTACAATTGTGCCACCTCTATGTTGCTTTCACAATGTGCCTTTTTGCTGTTACAAAATACCATCTAAAGAGAAAATGAGAGGGTTGCTACCCAGGGAACTCATGGGGAGGGCTTCAGATTTGGAGATTAGGGACTGTAGAGTGTTGTAAACCATCTACATGTAAAGAGAGTGTGACCTCCGGCATTTTAAATGGTGTTTAATATTTATTAAAGAAATTAATTTTACTTATTAACATATTTGACTTTAGTTTAGTTCAGTGTTTAATGTGTTCAGCTAATTTGCTGGCTGCATTTATATACCCTCATCTTCTGGATGCTCCAAGCACACACAAGATTGGTCAAAAAGGTAGGCTATTTACTTTGAAAAAGCTTACCTGGGTGTTAAGAAACAAACAAAAACAACTTTCCTCATCAATTTAGATGTTACAACTCATGGTAGGTTACAAAGTTGCTTGAGCATCAATGTTTATGCATAGCCTTTTTTCATGAATGAAGCCTCATATGTGACGTTACCATTGGAAATATGTTTCCTTGATCAACATTATCATGTGCAGAAAAAACCTGCATACACACATTATGGGATGTTTTCATTTACCGTTTAAATTATTCCGCACATCTGTTACAATCACACCTAAGGAGTCCCTCCCATTTGGCTGATCAGGCACTGCCCCTATGGCCCCACCTTCTCGCCCTGGGCCCCACCATCTCACTTTCCTTTGACCGATGAAGAATCAGAAGGAGCAAATGTTTGGGAGGGTCCCCCAAATAATTTTTTGCCTCGGGCCCTCCAAAAGTTTAGGGACGCCTCTGATCGTATTGACTGAGTGGTATGAATGTAACCTCAGACTGTGTGTGCTTTGGTTTCAATATTCGACTCAATTAAGTTATGAATGTAATTAAAACAGCTACTGACAACTGATATTTCAATGCTGTTTTAAACAAAATTTTAAGCAGTACTAGGCTAAATATTTTCTGAGTAAATGAGAAAAAAAAAAAAAACTGTTACATTTATGGCGACTCTCCCCGATGTTGTATTTTTCAGTTACATCAATTGCACAAATTAAACAAACAAGAGCGTAATATGTGGCCTTTCTGGTTTTTCTGGCCTACTGTTCATATGCCTGGTGACAAGTATGTAATGGTACAGTATGCAATATGTTGAAATTAAATATCTATACATTTTATTTAAATAAATATACAGGTTTCTATATTGTCGATGTATTAGATGGTGCCTTATTGTTTGTATATACATTGTATGTGTATTAATGTGTATTTCCTATCCATTTTAACCTAAACATAAACAATAAAGATAATAAGAACATTCACCATTCACATTTCATTACATATTTTTATAGTTCAATAAATCAGCCCAGACCAAGTTTGAACTCAAACGCTGGTGCATTGTGCTATTATGGCATTATGAATGTGCTTCACATATGAATGCATGAACACAACACAGATGCAAGAAATATTTTGCTTAATTCAAGGTCACTATTTAAAATGCAAGCTTTCTTCAGTTATATAGCCCAATGCCAGCTATTGGGTCCGGTGGTACTTTACAATACAGCCCTCAGAAAGTCTGTACATTCTTTGTGGTATTCACTACATAACCATAGCTACATCGTGGGTGTGACATTATCCTTACACTATGCTGCTTTCATATGGAGAGTCACATGTGATGATTGTGAAGGAGAGACAGACAGAGTGCACAAGAGAGCAGGGACTGGTTGACTGTGGAGCTGTTTCCCTAGTGAGTGTTCATTCATCTTATTTTGTTCGTTCAAGTCAAGTCTGAAATAAATGAAGTATAGTTGAAGTGGTGAATCTTGTTATGTTTAAAATAGCGGTATTCAACAAAAATTGTCAGCAAAGAAATCAAAAAAGCTATAGTAAATTCAAACTAAACAAACTTTCTTCTTCCCCATCCTCTGTTTTGCAAGTGTTATGCTAAGTCTAAACAGCAGCGGCAGCAGCACTGTGGAGAGGCTGAGTTGAGGGCGTCCCTGCCAACTGCATCCTGCTCTGGGCCAGTCTGAGAATATTCACCCTGCAGAATGTTCCGGGGAACCATTTATTTTAGTTTTTAGCACTGGCATATAAATGGAAAATATATTTTATTTGAGTGGGTAAAAAATATTAAAATGAGTTTTAGTTTAGTTTCACCTGTCTTTTGATATCATGAGTAATGGATCGTAGAGACACTCATGATGGAGCCTCTCATAAAATGCTTGTTCTGGCCATAATGAAATCAGCAGTTGTCTGCAGCACAAACACACTACTTTTAAAGGCAAAGAAATGATTGGCGTAAATGAAAACAAACCCCCACCACACCCATGGTTAATTTATTCTTATTGAACCAGCCTGTTTTACAACAGTGGCTCTTTACATTGCCCGAAGTCACAAAATGACCAAAATTGAGTTGGACACGCCGCAATTCCCCAGCACCTTGAGTTGCCACTTGTGTTTGACAATTGCGCCTTGACATTGAAAATAGGGCCCTTAGTGTTTCAGCCTTCATTTAGCTGTCAGCTTGCCCCCGCCACCCCTCACCAAGAAAAGAGGCAATCTGGGTTGTCTTTCATCTCTCTTTGTGATAGACGCTCTATGAAATTCTCCTCCAACGTTGGCGACGGGAGGGAGAGTGTGATTTGCGATCTCAGACAGCCGTCAGAAACGCCCCCGAGAGTGCCATGAACCTTGCTTCATCTACATGAGAAGTGTTCAGAGCGGCATGAGGTTAATTTAGAAAGGCCCACCACTTACAAAATCCCACCCATCGATAACCTATCAGCCACTGTCCCTGCCCTTTCACCCTCCGGAAATATCAAGTTCAGATCTGGGTCTGGAAATAGATGATGCAGACATCGTCCAGACACGCTGCCTCTCTGTGAGATGAGAATACGTGGCCTACTGCACGGTTGTTCGACCCCTTTCTCCTGGCGATGACTTGAATGATTTAGCTACAATCCGTGCTCTCGCCCTCGCAGAGCACAATCTCAGCAGATGTACCAGGGCAGCACATCACTCATTGCCTGTAGGCCAAACCGCCCACTGCTTTTATCATCATGACAACAGATACAATGGAGTGGAACACAGCCATATAACTTCTCTGTGTCACACATAAATTATTACAGGAATGGAACGATGCACTGCAGCAGAGCGAAATAAAATGGCAATCAACAATCGAACAAAAAAATTCTAAATCATAGATGAACCTTTCCAAAAAGATCTGAATATTAAAAAAAAAAAAAAGATTTCATCAGATTTTAAAAGATTTTATATTGTTGCATCATTTATATTTATACATTTAATATTAAGAATTAAAATTATTATTTTATTTCATCTTTAAAGAAATAGTCTTAAACCACTTCCTAAGATGCGTTTGGGTATTTGGTCTGGGGTAATGTTTCTGGAAGCAACTTGTTGCTGTACATGGCAAACATAAATCAGAGGGCTTTGTCAGCCTCACTTATGTTTGTTTCATTTTAAAGATTATATTTTGTCTTTTCATTGACTGTTTCTTAAATTTACCCTGAAAAAATCCATTGGATTCTTCAAAAGGCACCCTGCCAAATTTGAGAACAAGCTCTAATGACCATAATAAATTAAAATAATTTTAAAACTGGTTTGTATCCAGCTTTATATTGAGATTATGCTACTCATATTACAAAAATTGCAGAAATCCAAACTACCATCCAGTCAAATGTTGTCAGATAATGAAAAGAAAATGTATTGCGTTTTTTGTATTGTGTTATTATACTTGGGCCAAAAGCACAGTAAGTCTTGGCTTCATGGATGATGACAGCTTGACCTTGCTTGGAAAATAATTTAGTAGTTCCTTCCGTGAACTGAGAACACACTAATGCTCCCTGATATTTGCCACATATAAAAACAGTAAATATAAGCTTAATCACTCTGGTGAATTACAGAAAATGAACACGCAGGAGAAATTGGTCTTGGTTAGTGTTGCATAATCTGTGCGATTACCTTGGACCTCCAGTGCATGATTTGGTTTTCTATAAATTATTGTACATTGAGAATAAGTGTGTTACGGTGGGGGGAGGGGGGGTACTTTAAGTATGAACAGGAAATGATTAATGGAGTAATAATGGGGGCAGGCATTCAGTACATTTATACAGTAATGCAGTGGCCACTTTCCGTGTACCAGTACTTCATTAGCATACAAGCATAGCAGAATGATTCTTTCTTTCAATAAATTGCATGCATTACACAATGATTGCATACATTTTAAAGGACCCATCTCAACACTGCATTTTAAATTAGTCGCTTTGTTTGAGAAGGGGAAAGACTTACACAAGTTGAGCTACTGTCCATAGTTATTTATGCCCCCTGCACGTAAGTGACATGTGTTCAAATTCCACAGGTCTTTGAGGGTTTCCCCTTGCAGAGAGTTGTTGACCAGCAGGGCTGAATATTTGTACTTAAAAAGATGGTTGAAGAAATTGGAACATGACAAGTGTTAGAATTAAATTAGAATTTAATTAATAGAATTAATTTTAAAAAATAATGTAAGGTTGTTTGTTGCAGAGCATACAGATGAAGTGTGTTCCAGTTTGCAATACAGTAGATCATGACAAGCTCTGTGAGGAAACCAGCTGGTAGAAATGTCTAGTCAGCCAATACAAATAAAGCGCTTTGTAACAACAGGGTGTGTGTCGACTCTTGTGCCTGTTCCTTACTAATGTGTTAATAAGATTGTTTTGGTCTGTAGTAATGGCCCGCCCCCAATCGGGGCCACAGGCCCCCGCCGCCCCCCCATTGAGATGCATGTGCCTTACAGTCGTTTGCCATCGCTCCTCGTGATGTACGCCGCGGCCAACAGATTCACGCTGTCAAAGCAAGTGGCTTCAGACAGCCAACAGCCCGCCGTTAGCCCTCAGTGGATAAATGTCACCTGTCAAAGGCCGCTACTTTCCTTCACCGTCTCTCCTCTTTTTCTGCAGCCACCCACAGCGAGCTCCCTGGCGCAGCCAGGAGGAAAACTCTGAGGCGGCGTGTGGGCCTCGCGTGAAACGCTCCTCTCTCCCGCTGCTGCAATTACCCAGCGGGAAGTCGACACTCGCGAAAGCTACTGTGTATTTCTGGACCTGGCCTGTTGTTGGTTCCAAGGTACATAATAAGTCTCTGTGTAATGGCCTGGGATTGTATTGCTCCAAAACTGAGGAATCAGAAAAAGCTGGACCCAATCTTTTTACGAAACTGGCCTTTTCCTCGGCAACGATGAATGCATTACCAGCTGCAGTTTATGAATTTAATTGCATACAGAAAAATCTGCAAGTGAAAAATACTGAAGTGGTCATGAATATTTTAACAAAGATGTTTGCTCCGGTTTTTACATACTGATTCCAAACATTATTTCGCTTAACTTTTTATGTTAGAAATGATGAAAAAAATAACCCATAGTAATTTTATTTTTACACTTAAAACAAATATGCTCATCTTACACACTGGACACAAATCTACACGGGGCTAATCACTTATATATACAACTAATGCATTAGTAACAGACATAAGAAGTTTCATGTTGTGAATAAAATGTGCATATCAAATTATGGATCAAAACCCTGTCGAATACCTGTCCCTGTGTGTGGCTAGTACCCCACATTTGACCAGGGCCCCTTGAAAAAGACATGTAACCTCCTACATAAATAAAGGAATAAAACTGAGCAATAAATAATGCTGACAGTTGTATTTCTTCAAAGCTCAGCTTTAAATGTCAACCGTGGTTTACTTTTCAGCTTGTAAACTAACACTGCTCTTTCTTAGCCTGGCTGTTGAAAGAAGTACCTAAATGTTACTCTCTCACACCTGGTATTTTACAGACTGATTAAATACTTTGCTGTTGTTGTTCATTAAAACAATTTATTTATTTTTATAATGACAGTCACCACAGACATTATCCCCTCATCTAGGTTTTAGTGGGTAAAACACAATAAAGGCTTTACCATTAAGATTCAATCTACAGACCCTGCTCTTTAAAAGCTGTGATAACAGATGCCTTTTTAATTAGATATTGAGTGATTAAAGTGCAAACTTGTCCCCAGGCAACAATTGAAATTGAGTAGTATGGCAAAGATTTGCCTGCAGACATCAGATCCCTTTCTGTTATGTAAGTAATGAGTGGTGATTAAAGTCCCATGACCTTTGGAAAGCAGTTGATTTAACAGAAATTATTTCCGGGTGAGAAAAAAAAGGTAATAAAATGTTCATGTTGTAGCCTACTATATAGTGAAGGGAGAACAGGAATCCATGATCTATGTCTTTTTGGAGTGTGACTGTTGTTTCAAAAAACATTTTTTATTTTTTTTGTTCATTAACATGGAATTTAGTTTAAGAAGCACAATACATATGTAAAGAGAACTGGGGAATGTATCTTTAAAAATAGTTATGTTTAGAAGTGAGTGAATGAATAAATCTATCTATATATATATATATATATAATGCCGTCCGTAAGTATTTGGACAGTGACACAATTTTGGTTGATTTTGCACTCCAGTACACATGGTGGACATATTGTTATGTGGGCTGTCCCATTTCGCCACACTTGGCTAAGTTACTCACACACTTTGGTGAGATTCAGTCATGTCAAGTGTAAACTTGCATAAAGTGTTCAAATATGTATTAACTTCTTCAGGACTTCAGGAAGTTAAAGCCAAATATGTTTGGCATGGTGGCTTTTTTTAAAAGCCTCCTTTAGTCGCTTATAAGGAGGGGTAAAAAATGTTCTCTCCTCCTGGAAATAGATGTCCATTACAGGGTCACAATAACCCCAAATGCATCATTGTACTGACACCATCAACCAGCTTTCAGAGCAGGAAATCCAAGCAGAAGGAATTCATCCATTTGGAATGAACTCTTCCTGCGTTTCAAATGCACTGGCGATGAGCAGTGGGGCAAATTGCCATGCTTAGAACAAGTGCCTCGCCTGGACGCACCACCTGATAGCGCCCCTTTTCTTCTGGGGGGAGTACTTTTGAAATACTTAACCTTCCAATCGCTTGAAAGCTTTGATTGCATCATTTCCTTCCTTAATTGTGTCAATTTAGTGAGTTAGCGTGTCTCTCCAGTCATTCTTATCTTGATTGCATTTCCACAGCCTTTCCATTTTTTATCTGTCTATTTAAAGACTATCTCTACAGAGGAGTGGATACTTTCCCACGTTCACTGTAGCTCTGACAGCTGAGTCCCTGACAAGCTGTGACACAAAGTTTAATTAGCTCATTTGCACCCCCTTTCCCCTCTATGCAAACTGGGAACACGACACAGAATCTA
The DNA here is from genome assembly GCF_013347855.1 of Anguilla anguilla. NCBI lineage: Eukaryota > Metazoa > Chordata > Actinopteri > Anguilliformes > Anguillidae > Anguilla > Anguilla anguilla. The sequence goes on from NC_049209.1 coordinate 20,456,321, forward strand.
TATCCAAATTTGTGCTGAAAAGCTGAAAAAAGAAAAAGAAAAAGCAGGATAATCATACGGTCCGCTTCTGCAGCTGTATGTTGTAAGCTGTAAGCCCTCATTGACAAAGGGTGGCACACAATGACAACCTTGGAATCTGCATGTCAGGCAAATTCACATTCTTGACTGTATTAATCACAAAAAAACAGTTTGAAGTGAAATGTTTGCATTTGCAGAAAGCCTCAAAGGAAATCCTCATCAGGCTGCTCCCCATCAAGGTGTAACAGCACAGATCAGCTATACTTCAAACAACATGTACTCACCACTGGTCAGATTGCTTCAGATTCAAACCTTCTCTGAAAGAGCCTAATGCATACTCTTAGAGTAATGCTCTATACCGTGTATTGTCAATTTGGATATTAAAGCCAGAGGCAATAGGCTAAAAGGTTCAACTTTTATCTTTTAACAGGTCACATTGTTACTACATCATTACATCCTAATCATCATAATACTAGTTCTGTGGCTCAGTTGGCAGAGCATTTGTTAACAATGCAAAGGTGCTTGTGGGTTCAAACGGGGGACTACATATACAGAAATATGTATGCATTCATACACTGTACGTCGCTCTGGATGAAAATTTCCACTTCTCATAATTTTAGTGAAAGATGACTCATCTGACCGTATCACTTTTTTCCACATCTGTATAGAACAGTGCCTATGCTGCTTTGCACCTCTGAACTCTCAAATGTGCATTTGTCTTTGTAATGAGGGGTTTATGCACTGCAACCCTACTATAATATCCCTCTCTATGTAATTGTCGACGGACTGTTCTTGCTGATTCACATCCTGCATTGACATTCTACTGAGGAACAGTTGCTCTTCTGTTTTTCCTTGCATATCGCACTAATGTATGAGTATCAGAGTCATCAACTGCATGCTTTCGACCACAATTTCTGACCCTATTTACTGATGTCTTTCCCATAGATCTAAATGCAGATGTCACTTTAGTCACTGTTCCGATTGAAACACTAGCCAGTTGAGCAGTCTTTGTGACTGAAGTTCCTGCCATCCATGCCCCAATAATGAACCCTCTTTCAAAGTCACTTAGATCAAAGTCAACTGGGACTGATCAGCATTTTTATACATGCCACAGAGCATGATAGGATATTAATTGTTTAATTTTATCATGCAGTACACCTGTATGAAAGCAGCTGCAATTGTTGAGCTTCTCCATTCATTTATTTAGGTTTTTCATTTAATTTTTCACCTGTTTGTATTTACTCCATTACTAACATTATCTTACAATTCTCCTTCCTTTTAACAGACATTTGCGAATGCATTCTCGCCTGCACTAAATATACTCAGTTGATACACGGTCTCAGATATTTAGAATGCAAAGGCACATTGAGATTAGCTAGGCGTGGGCGTCTTCTGCATACGCCGTTCCCCAGATTTCTAGGCCATATTTAGCAGCACATGTTAAAAGCTGATTCATAATTTCGCTCCAACAGAGGAGCTTTTGTTCCCTGCACTACGTGTGCTGATGAACACTCGGCTAGACATACATGCTACACTAGCCCCCTTCCCACATACTCTCTTATTTAGCCTTTAATGATTTTAGTTCAGATGTCTGTTTAATAAATTGTATTTTATTAAAACTCGTCATGTATCTGATTCATGTGGATAAATGCTTGAGACTACCACCTCAAGGAACTCACGGATGTCATTGGTTATTATTTTAATATTTAATATTGAAATTCATACTCTGATTATTCAGACTGATTACTTATGAAGCTGATTATACTTCCGCACGGTTTGATCACCGTATGAGGTCATGTATTTATATCTCCAGCATTCCTTGGTGTCTACTTGTGAGGATTGTTAGAACAGACACAGTTTAATTATTTATCCTCACTATCCTACAATTTGTAGAGGAGTTATTTTCTATATTATTATTATTATTATTATAATCATAAATATTTTATCCATGAGCACTGAAAAATTCTTTAAATTAATGACTATTCATTTCTGAAAAACCACTGATTTAGAGTACGACTGAAAGGCAAGAAGGGTAAGTGCTTATGTTATTGCACCACCATACTGGCTATATTATTGATACCAATATCTGGGGGTGATTACATGATTAAAATATTAATTTGGTGGATAAATCAAGTAAAGTTTTGTATCAGTTTTTTTTTTTTTTACCTGATCAGTTTCAAAAAATATTAATTTAAATAATATGTAATATTTATGTAATTAATATGCAAAAGAATGAATAAACATACACAGTCTAAATCTATCATTTTTGCTTTATATCAACACAGCTGTACAGACTGTTATAATATTTCGTATTTTTGTATGCCATTGTATTGCACTGCTGCCCGCATTTATGTTTCTCACCTTATTTCAAGAAATTAACTAAACCAAAATGAAAAATATTTTGAAATTCAGCTTCACTTCCTTGCGGCAGTATTATAACCCTGCAGCAGTCAGCAGGTCTGTCTCCTTTTATTTTCTTAAAAATGGCTTCAGCAGCCAGAGGCCACAGAAGTATAATGCCGACTTGTTATTATAATTTTTTTGACAGCAAAAAATTTTAATAAAAAATAAAATCTGTCTAAAATCCCCACACAGTCTATTACAATAACAATGCAGTAATAATGCTGATAATAATATCAGCATTAATTTACATATTCAGTGTATTGATATTGGGGACACCATGACAATTTAAGCTTGGAAGACTTAAGGTAGCTGGGCTTGATTCTGCCTCAAGACACCCTTTATGTTTCGCATGTCCAGCATTCGGTGGATGGTGACTGCATTAGAGCATCCTGGCATTGTACAGGGCAAATGGTGCAGAGCAGGAGAGCGCAGGAACACAATGCAAAAGCAATGAACAGCAGTTTAACAACAACAACAACTTCTCAGTTCAAGCATGAGAAGTTGAGAAGGGTTCAAAGTTCAGACACTTTTGTCATCTTTCTTCCCCTCAGTGTTGTTCTATGAGGCAAGTTTGCAGATTAGGTTCTGGACTTAATCTGAAGATTTTGCTCCAAAACTGCAATTGATTATAATGAAATATTTTACCTTAGGCGACCTTAGGAGACAATCATTCTTCAGCTAAACCATGAACATTAGAATCTACAGATTTTGGGGGCTTTGCAATAGGCTACCTTCTTGACTTGAGCTTAATAGTGTGGCAGTACAGATACATATCACATTATCAGAAGGAATAACAAGCTAGCTGGCTCAGCTGTTCTAATCATTATGAACATTAAAAGATAAACTACCCCTCTATTTTGGAATGGGCATTAAATCAAACAGCTTGGAGAAGAAAAAAATGGCCAGATGCTCTCTGGCAGAGTGGTATCCCCCTAACATATGGACCATTCTTCACTTGGAAGTCCAGACTCTCTTTCTATGGTAAGGGCGAAGATGGGACCTGTTGGTAAAATATGGACACTGGTCCTGTCTGAGTACAACACCTCACCAAAGAAGGAAACAGAGGCAGGTGCTAGCTGTGAAAATTGAGTTAGTAAGTGGCCCATCTGAGGCCCAGGGATTCTCTGCCATTTGTTAATCTGCACAGTCGGTTTAGCAGCAGGGAAGCTCACCAGCAGGGCCAGGTGCCGAACGCCTAAGAGGCACAATGTGAGAGCTGTCCTCTCCAGCTGGTGCTGCTGTACATATTTACATGACCCGCCTGTTGAGGAAGTAGAAGCAGAGACCCCTGGGATTGTTTCAGACCAGAATTGGCACAGTGCCAAATGCTCTCTAAAATAACAAGCTAGGAGGGGCCAAGTGGCTTATTCTCATCATCAACTTTCTTATTTTCTTATATGTTTGTTCTTGCACTATGATGTCAGTTTACGGCAGTTTACTCTTCAGTGAAAAATGAAGCGACAGTGTAACACAGGCAGTTGTGGTCATATTTTTCTCATCTGCACATTAAGTAAATGGATATTTTGCACAGGAGTTCAAGTTCAATGCTGCCCACCAGAGTATAACAGCACTGTTGGACTCAGTATTAAAACTTGTGACCTTCTGGCCTCCAGTATAATTAATTAAATACAAAAGTTTGTAACTCCGTTGGCAAATCCTGTCAAAGTGAGACAATTATATTCTAAAAAAATATTCTAGCTTTCACATCTGTCTCCTTCTCTCAGTATATTTATTCTCTGGTGTGCATTTTGCTGGTCCTTCAGGGCTAGCTGATTTTAGATGGCCCCAATATGAAGTTATGGAGCAAAGATGGGCTCTTTTCTGCTGACTTTTTAATTTTTTTTTTTGTGCCACAAGTTATTTTCAGCAGTAACATGTGATTTCCAGCATGGACATTGGAGTAAAATCATCAGAATATCAACTTCTGGAAGGAATAAAACATTAGTATACATTGCATTATCTGTGCGTTTCTGAACGGTATTTGGTTTGGATACACCTCTAAATGCAAAGCGATATACTGTGGTGCCTGCATATTACAGGCGTACAGTACATAAGAAACTGAGTTGCATTCTCTGCTTTCTGCTCACAAGACCTTCCTTGGGGTCACGGTCACCCTGGCAATGGTACAGCGTGCTTTATTTCTCAGTATTTATTCTCCCTTAGTGTGTATGTTTTCAATCAGGGTGGGTGTTTTCTAAGGGCATTAAAAAAACAAAATAAAAACATGTGAATACTGTACATATCTACTACTACTACATATGACTACATCAGTGGTAATATTTACTTCCAGTATAACTGTTTCATAATGAGACAATACCCTGCTCGTAAAAATTTTGTTTGCGCTGTGTGAAATTACATATCACCTGAAGAAAATGTGACTGGATTTATGTCCACATAGAAATATACATGGAAGGTTTACCTGTTCATTTCTGATGACTCATTGGGAACATTTAACATTTTAAGCATGTACTGCATTGCATAACATTGACTATAGCTTGTTTATGGGGGGAAAAAATCAATTATCCACAAACATAATCCACAGACACCATCAAATCAACTGGACTGAATTGGAGTGGGAATTGGAGTGGGATATTGTTAATAAACTTTTTATATAGACTTTTTTTTATAGATAGACTGTTTGTTTTTTTTTTTTGCTTTCTTAATGACAGTACAGTAATATCAGTTGCGTTCTGACAACAGTGATCCTGGAGACAGAAAATCCATCACAAAGTTGACTCAAGGCACTAGGAGTCCTCACCTTCACAGGCCGCAAGCAAAGCCGTCCACAGCAAAAATACCTGCGCTTTAAAAGGAGTCATGAGTCATCAATACCAGAGCAAAGAAATCTTTTGGGCTACAGCGATAATGGTTTCATAAATTGGAAAACTGCAGATGTGATCCTAGAACAGACTGCAATGGCATGTGCTCCCGTAAAACGCTAAACAAGAAAGGTCTTGAACCATTCAACAAAATCTTCAATTATTTCTCATAGCCTATGGACCCTCCCAACTCTTTTCCTTTGTTAAGGCTTCATTTAACAACATAAATGGGCTTTTTTGTTTGTGCTGTGTGTGCTCGTAAGAGAGTTTGAGCTAATTCACCTCTGTTTTTCAAGCACATCTGCACTACAACAGTGGCAGATAACTTGCATTACTGCCCAGCATAAGTATCGTAACACAATACAACAGTATTAGATCAATTCCACAATCAAACACTGGTGACAGCATTGTACATACCAGTTAGCAAGCTTGAAGTCATTCATAAAAAAATAAAGCATTCATGTGAAGTCTTTACCTTAAACTGGCAGCTCAAATGAGCGATTGAGCTTCTTTTCACATCACAATTTAGTTTATTTATTTATTTGTGCAATTGCAATGTACTTGCACGTGCATTTAAAAAACTAATTTGGACAGATGTTAAGTATCATTTTTGAAATGTGTACTTAGTGTGTGTGTGTGTATATATATATAGTTCAGTGGCCATCATTCAGGCATGATCAGATGGACAGGTAGTGTAAGGAAAACACCTTTGACAGTGGCAGGTTCATCCATCATGCATTCAATTTTCTTTAATAGGGAGGGAAGGGATCCGAGACGGGGAGAGCCGGATTTGGACTGGGAGTGATGCGGAGCCAATTACGGGGCTTTGTTTTGATTGAGCGGCAGCATCAAAAAAGAAAGACAGGAAAACAGTACAAAACTCAACCCTTGCATTCCATGTGGGCTGCAGTGTAGAATAATGGTTAGGAAACTGGACTTGTAACTCCCAGAAATGACCACCGCTGTTGCGACTCTTATCCTGAATTACTTGAATAAATATCGAACTGTATAAGTGGATTGTATGTAAAGGAATGCAAGCTGTATAAGTCGATCTGGATAACAGCATCTTCCAAGTGCCTAAAATGTAAAGCACTTATGTTTCCCCTTGCCGCATAGACTGTCAGCTACGCTTGCCTCATAAAAGCATGTGCACAGCCATGAGTCTGCTTTACCTCCAGCTGCCTGTTCTATCTCTGGCTGTGATTGCATCCCTGCTAATTGGAAAATACAGCATCTGTTCCTTTTGAGTCTATGTTTACGTATTTGAGTGGCTTCATCCTCTTTTTCTATTGTCATCTTTGTTTTTCCATTTCTTAGAGCCTTACTCCAAAAACCAAAGGGATGCACATAATATTTCAGTGCTGCTGACTTAATTAACTCAGGAACAAAAATGAGCTTTTCCCTCCTGTGGTCCCTTGTGGTTGTCAAACATACACTCACATGACGTTCACAGTTCTTTTCAAGGTGCCATTGGAGTTTGGTTCCATGTTCCTGCTGGATGGAGGGGGGCAAGCCTTCAGGCTGCATGTTAATCACCACAGAGCTTGTGCATTACATCATAACCTGATGAATATTTCTGCAGATTGGCAGCAATGCACATGTGTTCGGGTCACCGAGGATGAAAACCAGGTGAGTGGTCTTACTGAATTGTTTTGAAAAATCACAAGCCATACCCACCCTGATTATATAAATGTTAACTCAAAATAAATATTGAAGCACTATTTTCTTGAAATGTCTTTTTTTGCGATTCTAGTAGGGGTGTGTACTCACTCTGAAATGACTGAATGTTCTTTTCCTGCTTTGCTATCCCTCCAAAAGGAAGAGTCGTGCTTGCAGGTGTGAATAAGAATGCCGTGTTACTGGTCCATTGTTTCTGTGATGTTTCCCAGGAGACAGAGACATGATTCCACGCGTGATGCCAACAAACAAAGCCCCTGTGTTCTTTGTCTTTTCTACAGCCGCAGAATTAAGTGGGAGAGAACACAAGGTAACGCTGCAGGGGTCTGTCCCAAAGGTGGAGATCACGGGGCGGAAGAAAACGGAAGCCTGTCAAACACACCTTTTCTTGTTCTCCTGCAGGAGGAGACTCACACGACGAAGCCCGGAGAATGATCAATGCTGTTCTTGTAGTCCCTTTGTGGTGTGATCTTCATAACTCCTGGGGCCTCATTAATACCTCTCATACTGTAATATCATCTGGGCTTGTACTTTCAAAAATAGTCTCATCTGTTTACATGTTCTCCAGAAATGCTTTGTCAGAATGATCACCTCATCCCAGTATCCTGCCAGCTCTGAACCGCTGTTCCAGAATCTACAGATCCTCAATGTTCTTGAAATTACCCGCTTACAAATATGTCAATTCATTTTTTCACTTAAACAACAATTTCACATAGAGGACATTCTATTTGGAACTGTTTTCCCCCAGTACCTGAAAAACTGCAATAGTCTTGCCACCTTAAAAAAATTGGCCAAAATCCAGTTCCTGTCGCAATAATCTATCAACATCCTACTTCAACCAGTTTCCTTCCTCCTCTATCTACTTTTTAAATGTATCACCCCTTTATTACTTTTCTCTTTTTTCTTATTGATGTTAGTCTTCTTTTGCTGGCATGTAATTTCTTCAATTCCTTTGCGCATGTGGCCAGGTCGCCGGCAACCTGAGATTGCTCAACTCAGGCATTCTGTGCTCCTCCAACCATATTACGAATGGAAACAACAAACTCTGTATTCTAGCTTTATTGGCAGACGATACACAACAGCTACACCAAATACGAATCTTCTAAGTGCCACTGTTGTCGTGTAGTTCGTCCATTAAACAAGCACCCCTTCCCTATAGTCTCATTTGCAGCTATACCTCATCTAAGCATGACACACTGCACAATAGCATCTACCTGGGAGTTCATAAAAATATTATTTCATCACAAAAAATGTGTATTGCATCATAGCAACAAGGTAAAGCCAACAATAGCCAATACAGCAGTGAAAAATGCTGCTCACTGAATAGAAAAATAAACAAGGAATTCTTGTGAAATTACACCATGTCAGCCTACTATCAATATTTGTGACTAAATATACAATCATACCATTGGTTTCATACATAAATATGTCAGTTTTAAGATTCAGTGGTCATTTATTGTCTTGAACAATCTGTTTGAGAAATAAATACCCAAATAGAAAGCGGGGGTAGGCATTTGCACTGGCCACATGCAAAACACAATATCTCTTTTATGATGTAGCATAAAGTTTAGTTTGTTCTGGATTGATTGATACTGCCATGCTCTTTTATCTAGCTGAAGGCAGTATAAGCTTTCAAACAGCGTATGGCTTGTTTCACTTGAAGTTAATGACAACAACTGGTACCCTCGCACAAACAGCAAGAATGGTTTCTTCATCATAGCAATGCATGGTCAACTGTAATATACAAGCACTCGTTCAGACATAATTGGCATTTTTCCTTTGGTCGTTGAAAGATTACAAATTTTTCCAACCACAGGAAACCATGTGAATATACTTTATAATTACCTGTCTTGGGAATGCAGCCTATAAAGTTAAAATAAGTTTGCATTTCAAAATTTGGATCATAGATCACTGAACATGAACCACAAAAGGAAGGCGAGCTTCACAGAGGATGACATTTCTGCACTTCAATCTGAGCAATGAATGTTCCATGAATTAAACTTCTTGTGACTTTCTAATGCATGTTCATCTACATACAGTGCCTGTATGGCAACGTGTGTGCAGTCTACAGCCCCTATAACACTAGCAAATCCAAAGGTGAAAGAAAGCTCCACTTTTACGTGCACCAGTATGGCAGCTGTAAATGGAAAGCAAATTTATCTCGGGAACAAGATGTGTAGGAAGAATGCCCCCAAGCGGGACGCAGTCGAATGATGGTTTAGATATACCTGACCAGTCACTGAGCTCCCTTTGGAATGTCCCCATGGCAAGTCCCAGAGTGGAGAGTACTTGGGGAAGAAGAGGTATGGTGTAGTTGCAGCATGTCTGCTTCTTCAAATCCGGGGCCGATTCAGGGCACAATTCCAGTATTCCAGTATTCTGACAGGATAAAAAAATCCACAGGAACCCCACCCCTATTACTGACTGTGTCCCAGATGTTAGATAGCAAAAGTTCCGGTACCTAAAAATACATTTTGTGGCAATAGAAAACAAGACATGGCTTCCAAAAAGCAAACAAAAATAAATTATGTTCTTAAATTACTGAGATGCCTATTCACATGGGACTAGTATTACTAGAGAACCTTGGTTACCTACTAACCCCCACAAAAAAAGTAGGTAACTCAGTCCAGGAAATGTATTTTGCAGCCAGGGAGAAATTACCAACATGGTCGATTCTGACAATATTAAAAACACAGAAGTAAGACGTAATAATTCTGATCACAGGACATCCGTGGGTAAAACTAATCCTGTCAGAATAGGGCTTATTACTCTTTGTGACTAAAATTGTTTATCAATCCAATTTTATTCTTAAAGTGTACACACGGCCCATTTCAGGGATTAACATACCGCTGTCAAACATGAGTTTCTCCACATAATCAACAGGTAATTAGCTTGTCTATTGCAAACTTTATGTAAATAAATGTCAAAGTGATGTTTCATACCTAACTACTGAGCCATAATTTTCTGCATTAGCCACTATAGAAGATACAATTTGATCATAAGATCATTTTATAAATGACGCCCCAGGATTTTAATGCATTGCCAGTGGATCGCCCAAACTCTCCTGTTTCCTGAAATGAGATTAGAACTTTGAAGTCTTTTCACCACTGATCCACTTGAGATAGGTCTGGCATTAATGGACAGGCAGTTAAAGAAAAAAAGTGGAAAAAGATATCTGTAACAATGTGACCAACATCCTTACCAAACAAAGTTCCCAAAGAAGGGAACTAAATGCACTATTGTTCAAGGTCCAGAGGGGTTCACATACTCTTCTGAAGATGTTTATGTGTTCACTTACGCTTCTGAATTTCGCTACAAAGATTAACTTTTGGTTTGGAATGGATTTTTAATCTTATGAGCATTGTAATTGACCAATTGCAGCAGGAAGCATGGCCTTCGTAATGCTTTTCTTAAAGACTACGAGGGTATTCTATGCACCATTATACCTATAATGCATCACCATGGCAACGGAGCTCAGTTCAAAGTATAGCTCATTTTCATTTTGTTTCATTTTCATGGTAAATTACCTCACATTGTGTTTCACAGGTTAACACATACTGTATAGACACTACATGTAGATGGGTTAACAAATAATAGCACACTGAATCCTCAAAAGGTTGTTACAATGACAGTCCAATAGTTAACACATTGGCCATTATGGGGCCACAAGAAAAGACATTCCTTGTATTGGTTTATGCCAACATTGATCCACTCCACTGGGAATCTGGCTATTCCCTTGAGCTTGAAATTACAGGCAAAAAAACACTTACATCTATCTCTTAAATATTCAAGCATCCTCCACATTGTTTCCATTTGTGTGCGGAGCGTAACTAAAGGGGTCATTACTAAATAACTCATAAGCAGTAAATTTCACCTGACTAAAGTCACCTGACTTAGACTCTCGTAGAGTGTGCTACATCACCCTTTCTGTTGTGGGACATTTACCATGATATGTGAACTTGTCCTTGCAGTTATTTATATGCATTTCTGCTACGGGGTGATGCAGAAGAAATGTATTTCCATCGCAGCTAACAAACTGTTGCATGTCCCTACAGCAGAAGCAGATTTACTCGTTGTTCTTTGGGAAAGGATTGAACAGCCTTTTCTCCAGAGTGTAGATCTTAATTACATTTGTCCAGCACTTTTATTTCCAGTACCAACAGCCAAAGAGCCAGGGGTGAGAAGCAGTTTCTCTTTGAAGGGGTTCACACTCTCATGCTTGCTGGTTTTGGGTGGCAAGAAATTTCAGAGTTATGTCAAGCCTATCAGGACATCGATTAGCGCTCCACGCACAGGAGACATATGTTAGCTTTGAAGCTGAAAAGGCCAACTCTTATTTGTGTTTAAATTTCTAAGTTTATATGCGGGTTGAGGCCAGTTAAATAAATCTACTTGCCTGCGTTGAGGTATCAACACTTGCCTAGGCACGCGCACGCCACGGATTTTAGGCATACACACGCACCTCAACGAATGAAACCAAGAAATCAATACTCCCCAGACTCCACACTTGAGTGGAGAGAAAGCATGCCTTAATCATCCATCCGTTTAGTAGCATGACTGGTCAAGTTAAAATTGCTGTCTGACTCTCTGTAGTCAGAAAATGTTTACCATTATCTGTCTGAGTGAGGGTGTCTACCATCAACTTCAAAGCGCATAATGCTTCAAAAAACATAAATGCTCATTTGAGTTTATTAACAGAACTTGTTTACTCCATTGTAGAGATTCTGTTTCAACTCTAGATATGACCTCCTCTGCTATTACTGGAAATGATGTATACCACAAATAATGTCTTATCAGAGCTTGTAAACCTGGAGCTCTTTCTGAACTCTCACCATAACTGACAAAAGTCAGTTTAAGCTTGAGCTCCCTTTCAATCTTACTGGAGTTTCTGTCATGTTCTTTTAAATGTAATTGCCTTCATTTTATTTATATCAATGTAAAATTTGTGTAAAAATATTTTTGTATACTTAAATGTACACAAAATATGTAAGTACGTAAGCATACAAAATATTTAAATATTTAAAGTGTACTTATAGTTTTTGTATTCAATTTAAAGTATGTTTGAAGCATACTTCCAAATATGTGTCATTGAGTTGTGCTTCAGTGTACTTACAATACATATATTAAATCACATATTTATAGTGGTATTTTAGTATACTTACAAAAATATACTTTGGATTCATGCTACTACTATACTTTCTGAAAGTATACTTTAACTTCACTTATCTAAAAATGTAGTGTAGTATACTTTAAATTAAACTTTAATTTAATTAATTGTAAGTGTACTTTAGTATCCTTTTTGAAAATACACTTTAAATATGATTTCCATTTTTTGGGTTTACATTTTTATTCCACTGCTTTTCTTGTGTTTGGCCCCTGTGTACTTATTTCAAATCATATAAATTTGTTGCAAAATATGTATTATCTGTACTATGATGCACAAATTTGGCAGGAGAAATAAATACATATTTAAAATAACAAAAAAATAATTAAAGGTATCTAAAACAGTCTAGTTAATTTCATTTTTTTTTTTTTTTCTGGAAAAAAATATTAATGTCCAAAAAAATTAACATAAACCACTCTATTGGAAAATGTATGGTGTGTATACTTCATCACCAGTCTTATATAAATCCTTACTCATCTTCTCGTTATCTGAAGCATTCATTCTGTGAATTGTTTAAATACTGAAGTTTGGCTGTCATTTGCTTGTTACAACAATAACAATCTCAGAAAAATACCAATATTCTGTACAAATCCTCCAGCGGGGTTGTTATAGCCTTTCACAGAAGTCAAGAGGTCTATCGTTCAAAGTCCAGACAAGAGGAAAATGATTACAAGTGATTATATCGGATGACGAGAGGGTTTTAGCATCACATGAAATGAACTATAGCGTCAAAAATAATACCCTCATCAAGGGACATTGTAACAGAAAACAGGTGTGGGAGTCCAATGTGTGAATGTATAAAAATTATCTAGGGTGTTAGTGTAGAGACTAAGCATATTAATTGCGTTGCCTAATTGTCATCTCTTGTGTTTCTATTTCTTTTAAGCATGGCAGTATCACCAGCTCTTAGTGCTTAGTGCTTTACCTCATTTCACTTTTACATCTGGTTTTGCGAAAATAAAATGAAATTTTCATACACAGTTTTGCTTTTGTTTTTCATTAAGCAACACTGCAGAGGAGATTGTTCCTAATTTCAAGCATTTTTTAAGTCATAGATGTTTCAAACTAGTTTTATCCTCTATTTTTTTAAATTCCAGTTTAATTGTGCATGCCCTTGGCAACAGTAGGCTATGTCCTGACAGGGTCAGGATTTGAGACTGCGATCCACTTCCCTTGTATCAGGAGAAAATGGGAGGAAATCAGCATGAACTCAGATAAGGAGAGTTAAAAACAGTATTCTGTCATCATGGCCAAGATGGCAGAATGACATTCCATTCCCTGGTTAAGGCCCCCTGAGTGGCGAAAGAGCGCTTGTTTCAGGAATAGAGACCATCGAACAAAAAAGCCTTTCAGAATTACATTAAATTCCTGGCTCAATAAAGAGACTAAAATGATGACATAGTGGGAAAATTGTGCCAGAAGAAGAAAAGAAAGGGTAAAGTTAGATTGTTTAGAAATTTTTTTCACATGGTAGGGAAGTGAACAGTATTGCTGAACTGCCAAAGTGCTAAAAAGATAGCAATCATATTATAAAACAACAACAAAAAAACGATTAGGGAACTTCTCTTAGGGAAAATCCCTAATTTAAGGGATTGTTTACCGCAACCTTAAATTTCCAGGTACACATTGAGTGAAGCAGACGTGTGTGCAGCTGCGAATGCAGTGAATATAGTAAAGCGGTCTCACAAATGATATAAACTGCCACTGAAACATTGAAAAGATCACACACACAGTGCTACACCTCAGATTTACAATTACAGTCTCGCATAATGTGGCAGAGCAAACAAACAAGACATGCACTCCATTCAAACAGGATTAATGCATGGAGTCTTACAGTAAAAAAATTGTTCATTGTAGTGCTTTCAAACCCAGCTTCAGTACAGCCACTTGGAACTGTTTGTGCCTGTTTTACTCTTCTATATGCTTAGTAAACATGAGTAGTGGCCACTTTTATTTTATTTTGCAATAAAAGCCCCAAACTATTCCGTGCGATTATGCACTGCAAGGATGTTTGTTAGTTTTCACAGAATTTAATGAAGAATTGTCCAGATCATTGGAACATCTCCTGAGCCTAGAAAATAGTTTTCTGTATTAAAAAGTGCACAGTAGCGGGGCTGCAAGGTATCCTGTCCTGTTAAAGCATTGGTTTTTTCAGCATAATGAGTATCCCACAGCCTGGAATCGAATCCTGTCGCTGGCAGCCCTGCAGGGTGGCATGTAATTGGCCATAGGAACTCTGGGTTGATCACTTCCAGTCGGCCCAGGCCAAAATTCTCCTCAAGCACATTGGCTGACAGCCAGCAGAGGAAAAGAGCAGTGGCTAGCAGCAATCTCTCCAGAAGATAAAGTCTGCTTGCCTGAGCTCTTCCTAATTTACAGGGGATGTTGTAGTGTTGAGATAGGCCAACGAATATAAGTCATTCTGTACTGAGAGAAAAATGGAGATTAAATTTGGTTTAAAAAGCGTGCCTATAACACTGCGGAGGTACTTTGATGTCGTTTCGGCATTCCCCCCTATTCTTCTTCCAAATTGAAACGGACATCATACTCACTCGTTGCTGCAAGCGCATGCTTTCCTGCAAACAAACTTTATCACAGACCCTCCCACACAAGGCCATGCTACCAATTATGAATACCCTAAATAATTAAATAACATGAGTTTCAGGGATTTTTTTAGTCAGACTCAATCAAGGTGTAATTTTTAAATATGCTAATGTGACATTACTTTACAGACAGTTAGCAGACGCTCTTATCCAGAGTGACTTATACGACATTTTAGATAACATTTTACATTGCATTCACTTATACAGCTGGATATATACTGAAGCAATACAGGATAAGTACTAAGGGTACAACGGCAGTGTCCTACCTGGGAATCGAACCGGTGAACTTTAGGATGCCAGTTTCTTATCAATCACACTACACTGCTGTCCGTCAGTGAATTTGACGACTG
The DNA here is from genome assembly GCF_013347855.1 of Anguilla anguilla. Taxonomy (NCBI): domain Eukaryota; kingdom Metazoa; phylum Chordata; class Actinopteri; order Anguilliformes; family Anguillidae; genus Anguilla; species Anguilla anguilla. The sequence goes on from NC_049209.1 coordinate 20,471,355, forward strand.
AAGTATAGCTGAATAACAGCACAGCAGGAATACCAATGAGTGCAGCAGTCTATAGAATGCAGACCAACCTTGATTTATGTTTGAAAGTGACAGATTTGTAAATCCTCATCACCTTCTAATACAAACACACAGATTATCTCCTCTCTCTCTTTGACTAATATCCCCTACACGAATACATACACATTCAAGCAGTCAATATTTGCTGTCGCCACACAACGTAGTACAAAAGACTTTTCCCTTACGATGCAGGATTAACTTTTTCTACAGCTGCTGCTTGCTGACTAAAAATATTTCTAGCTTTTTTAAGTTGGAATTTTTAGGGACTGGTCAGCGTGCCATCCATTTCTGTAATGCTATGTCCTTTTGATAAGACGACAGCAGGCTAGAGTCCGGCTGTTTCTTGTAATTACAGAAAATATATAACTCTTTCGCCATGCTAACAGGCAAATCTAATCAGTTTATGAAACGAATGACAGATTGTGAGACATATCATAGTCTGTTTCTGATTCTTCTCCATTCTAGGCTGTAGTGACAGAGCTGCAGCAGAGAAAAGATCATCATTAATTATGTCTCTTCTGTTCTTCAACGGAAGTGGAATACCACCCTGAGCAGCGTGCCACATGACAGCTCTTGAGTGCATCCATTTTCATCAACAGTTTGTTCTGTCCTGAGACACATGCAGCCCAGGACTGGATCTGGTGTGCTAACCCGCCATTCAATAATCAACAGCTGAATTTATTACACTGAAATGAGGACTGTAATGAAGACAGAGTTATCTCCTAAGAGTGCTTGAAAAATATGGGGCTTTAACCAAAACACAATCTACACCTTTCAGTTAATCTGCTTTGCATCTCAGCTTTCTGTGTCTTAAAAGGAAGTAAAAGGATGTTATAACATGCGAGGATATCTACTGTCATAGGATGGTCTTGGACTGAAAGCATGCTCAATACAGAGACTCATCAATGAGACCCACACTATGTATTTACAGATTATTCCCCCCACAAGCTCTGCTTCCATTGGCTTACAGGTACTGCTTCAAAAAATTCCCACGTGTCATTTTCACACAGATTCTTCTCCCTATTTTTCCATTGCGCTGATTCATTTAGGTTAGCAATATCAAAAGGGATCTTTCCATTCTTGTATCTACAGCCAAAGCGGGAGAAGTGAGCAGTATATCATGTGTGTTTCCAAGACATAGCAGATCGAGCATAATTAAATAGAAACTGAAGCAAACCGGTCGCCCTTCCTCTCTCACCACCAGTCTGTCCTTTATCACAGACCCAAATCCAGCTTCAGTACCTGACTGAATCAGCCATCCCTTAATTACTGATCAATGCCTGATTAAATAAATAAATTAATGAATGAATTAATTAATGGTTTGTGCATCATCCTTTTCTGCAAGCAGGGCAGCCTTGTCTGCTCCTTGGAAACAAGTCATCCTTCTTTTGAGGTAATTGTGGCTCGACCAGTTGCATTCACATCCTGTTCTGCCTTAGCGATGTGTTTCATCTCGCATGCTGAGTGACATTCTCCCAGCGGATGCATTTACCGCTGCTATTCTGAGATCAGAAGCCTAGCCCTTTCATCATGTACTTCCGGTGTCCTGCCATGCGTCTTTTTCCTCCCAGACCAACGTGAAGAACAGGCCCTTTCTGACACAATGTAAACTCCAGTCCTGCTTGTGTCATTAGCCTCCAACAAATGTCTACAGCGGTGGGACAAAATTGGCTTCCTAGTGTGGGGTCTGCATGTATGAATATTATACTGTACTGTGAGGTCTACACATATTAATATGATGCTTTACTGTGGGGTCTACACATATAAATATGATGCTGGCCCAGGGGGTCTGCATGGGATTATGAGACTGTACTGTGAGGTCTACACATGAATATGATGTGGTACTGTAGGGTCTACACATATTAATGTGACACTGTGCTGTGGGTTCTACACATATGAATATGATACTGGACTGTGGGCTATGCATATGAATTTGCTACTGGACTGTATCGCAACAAGATGAGCCACCCAGCAGCCTCCAAATAGTTGGATCTGATGTGCAATTGGCACTGAGTTCTATGGTCAGGCCCATTAAGGAAAATAATATTATAATATATTATAGTATTGTAAAAGGAACTATGCAGAAGGTCATTTTCGTTGCGGAAATAAAAAGTCTACTTTTCAGCGTAATCAGAAATAAAAACAGATCAATTAATAAATGTGCAAACACAATGATTAAATCATCAGTTTGAAGAAGCATCATAACAATAAAAATGAAAAACATTAATCCAGCTCAAAAGAAGTGTTTTTGCAAGCTGAGATGGTATAGCGCAGCTGGAATGTTGTCATAGACACACCTCTTCACAAAATTGTATTTCTTCGGCACGTCACAATGTGTGTAGGAAAAGGCATCTTTCGTCATTTTCTTTAAAATAAAAGTACATGTGTTGCATTCATGGTCGTTCCCACCCAGGCCTGTCCATGGGAAAATAAAACTGAGTGAGTTCAGTGCGTGAGTGGCCGTCGTTTCTCCGAGTGGAATCTCATTCTCATGTAAAATTGCGTGGTGCATGTGTCTGTGCCTTTCCGAAGGAGCTCGAGGGGAAATGTTCCATTAGACAGGAGGTCAGCCCCTTTATTACAGTGGGCTGTGAAAATTGCAGCCAGGGTTGGTTCTGCTCTCCATATGCCAACCTGCAGGAGCTTAATGGTACCCATCAATCCCTCTCTGTTCTCTCCTGGCTCATCTAAGTACACAGCATGACCTCCAAAACTTTGAAATTTTGCCAGGAACGCTGACCGGGTGAATGAGCAAACTTCAGGTCGCGTCTGAGGACGATGCATTTTGGCAGTGTGGATCAAGGCAGCGTGCTGTCATTGTTATGATCAACACAGGCCAAGGTCGAGACATACGAATAAGACCGCAATCTTTACACTGAGCCGGCTAGCTAACAGTCGGTCATTTACTGTCGTGTAAATGTTAAAAATGTGAATGCCTCTCCTATTTGCGGAAGGAAATTATAGAAAGAAATTCCCTGTTTGGCCATGTTTTACTGCCAGGTACTCGAGCTTGTGCATTAAAACAACCTGCACTGTAAAAAAAACAAAAAAAAAACTTAGGGTAGTGGGATCAACGGAGACAGAGTAGTTTGAGGAGATTTGATTTCTTACACTCCATGGTGTCAAATAGGGATTTAGTCCAAGATTTTAGGACAAATCTAAGCTGAAACTAATTGGAACTTTTTAGTACTAATGATTTTTCCCTTTCCCCTGCAGTTACTTTACATTGCAATCACTCACTTCTAGATAGGTGTGTTCTCAGTAATTCGTTTTCCTTATGCTCTAGTGTTGTTTTATGTCTCTTTTAAGAGATTAAAAATGTATTATAGCAGCCATAGAGGGGTAATGTTGGATTTACATCTGCTTCCCTTTGGCATTTTGGCAGACTAGATAGGGCCCTGGAAGGCACCCAGAAGCCCATCTCCATCGCACAGGAGCAGTCTCCCATAACAACTCACTGACAGCAATCCAGTCGTCCCCAGAGGGAGCGATCAAGGTCCATTGGCAAATGTGGGAAGAGTTTGCTTTACACATGATAAATATTTAGTGCTAAGTAGGCTCTAACAGAGTTTATGAGTCCATTAGGGACTCTTAAGAGTTAGTTAAACTTTTTGCTGTGCAGCTGCATATCCGCGCTTTCAGAAGGGATGTGGTGATAGTCACTGTGATTAAACTAAATCTTTCACTTTGCAACTTTAGACCCCCATACTTTCTATGCACTGTCACCAAAGCCAAGTTTGTGTGTATTATCTCTGGTAATTCAATCAGCTGTCATGTCATGTTGAGGAATATTATTTCATTGGTGATCAAAGGTGGCTCAAACCTCTGGAGAGACTCTTATGAGCCCTCAACATGCAGCACTAAACCAACCCCGGGGTAGGGCAGGAACTTTCAAGGTAATTTGGGCCCTAGAATAGCACAACATACCCAATACCATGCACAAACCAGATACCCAATACCCTTTACAAACCAAAACAGATATATACTGAGGGACCTTAGACATTGCTGCTGTAATTATTTGCAAATAGTAATTGCTCCCTCTTGGTAAAAAAGAGTTTGTCTCTCTGTCTTCCCCATCTCCAAATCTTGATAATCTAACCAAGTATTTATTTACAGCATCCATCAGATAAAAATGTCACTTTGAATGTTTACAAGTTACTAATGACTGCATTGCTATCTAATACAGGTTATAATTAATATGCCTATAAATGTATAAAACCCCAACGTTCATCTTTCCATACATATGTATGAGCAGACTGAAACAAAAGAAGGTGTATGTTAATCACCCTTTTTCCAGAAGTACAGAAATATGTATTTCCTCAAGACATAAATTAAAGGCATAAGGCATAAAATCATTGAGTATATAAGAACACAAATTTAAATATTCAGTGTGTCTACAGTCATAAAAGTTTGCCTAACAGAAGAACAGAATGTCCAACAGTAACTCTTCTTCTCTGTCCCTGTTCAAATAAAAAGGCCTAAAGTGATTTCTGGTTCTGTTGTGTTATAAACAAGCTCTGTTACTCAGCCCCACCCAAACCGATGATCTCAAGGTGTCCTTATATGAACTCTAGACCCCATTTTCTCAAAGTCCTCCATAGCTGACTCCAACCTGACCCCACCTCACACTACTAACATACTGTACATCCATCCATCTATTCATCCATGATCTGTACCCGCTCATACTGGTCAAGGTTGCAGGGGGTGCCGAAGCCTATCACAGCGTGCATTGGGCGAGAGGCAGGAATACACTCTGGACAAGTTGCCAGTCTATTCCAGGGCATGCTGTACATGAACACACATACAATACAAGTCTGAAAACTCAATGCCCAATGCCAAGGATTCCTGTCTGCCATCTACTGGGTAATATATTTTTGGGAGTTTTCCTCCTTTTCATCCTGGGTGAGTGGAAGATTTGCTTAAGGACTCTGCTGAGTTGTAAAAAAGGATGGGGTGGGGGGGAGGCTGCACAGGACCTGGAACAGCTGCTTGCCTCAGAAAACCTTGAAAACGAATCCATTTGAGAATCTCTCAGTTCAGTCAGGACAACTCACTTATTTAAATATTTTAATGAACACACAAAACAATTATTTCAGTTTGGTGCTGAATGGATCTGCTTTACAGTAGATATTTCTTGTGCATGCACCAGTAATAACTGTGGCGACAGTGCTATCCACATAGTTATATATAATGTTAATTTATTTTTATTTAAATTGTTATTGTTTAACATAGTTTTTTATCGTTTGAATTGGTTGCAGTTTATTAAAAAACTGTTTTATTTAACCGTTTCAGTTCTCTGAGCATATTTTTGCCATGTTCTGATATTTTTATACATTATAAAGTAATGGTATGCCCTATTGACATAGCTCTATGATGCGGTTACTCCATACAACCTATTCTTTTAAGATGATATACCTGAATTGACACTTCTGGTTTTGGAGATATACACAAGCGAACACATTCATAGTGAACGAAAATGATTTTTTCCTCCTATAATAGGACCTACCTACTAATCCATATCATACCCAGGCCTAAGCTTGACATTTCCTGATAGGGACACGTCTTGTGAACAAAATGAGGAGTTATCTTTTGGACACACCTGTTTATTCTGTAAAAAATGGAGGGTAGTGAAAAAACGTCAAACATCAAATTCATCAATTAATAACTGACACAGAAGAATGACTTTTGTTAATGATATTGACTGCGGCTTCATTGAAAGAAAAACAGAAAACTGATCCGTTTCCTACGCCAGTGATTGCCTCAGAAAACACACACAATGGCAAGTTCCAAACTGCACTGTTGATTTAACCTCAGATAGCAAGGATTTTTTCATCAGGCCGCTCACCCGCAAATCTTTGCATGAACCCCCAAAACCGCAAGAGGAAGCCACGTCGGTGGAGGTTTGGAAGTTTCGACTAGATCATAAGAACAAAACGCCATTTTGGTGATTAAGCAGCAAGGCTGAGAAACTCAGGTCCAAAGAGCATCCTTCATTTTAAATGAGATTCACCACAATCTGACAGATCGCGGAGTCTAGAGATAAAGGTACGTCATTGGGGAATTACTCTCATTGCAAAATTCGATAGCCTAGGAGAGAAAGCAAATTGCGTTTGGTAATACTCTTGGATGCCACATGGGCAGGGGAGCTTGTGTGAGACTACTATTGAATATATCCAGGAACGGCATGAAGGTATCAGGCCCTATACATCTTCCTCAGATAAAGGGACATTTACCACGTCAAACATTCTTTTGAGTACGACAACGGACCTGGCAGGTGGCAAATTACAGAAATCATCAACAGATGCAACATAAAAGGCAATTTGCAGGTGTTCAGTAAAATCCAGCACAGTGCCTCAGACATTGTATCAAAATGAGGGTAATACTGTGACAACCAAAGTTAAATGAACCGAGATATAGAATTGTAGCGATTTCAGTGACTAACAGACCAGACGGATCTTTGCACGAAGCCACCAGCACATTTATTAACAGCTGAAGAGCAAAGACTCACCAGACAGACAAGACTGCCCACGAGCAGGGGCTGTGAGCACTATTTATACACAACCTGTGGCCCTTATACAACTTACTGAACATTTACTGCCTACAAAGACAGTCCCATAAGATAACTAGACCATAACCTGGAAATAAACACTATACGTGGCAACTGAACAAACTGTGGCATCTAGCTAACTATAGCTAAGCCACCACTACAGAATTTAGACTTAATTCTGAAAGGTTAATTTACACAGAAATTGTTTGTGCAGCAGAAAATACAGAGAAGCACAGGCAATGAGCAGCATAGGAGAGGTCTGAATCTTGATTTAAAAAGGGTGCACCATTTATGAAGTGTGTATGTGATTGGCTGAGTACAAGAACATGTGGTTGCTGAGGCCGACCAATGGTCAGCTGCAGAAAGAGTTTCCTGATCGAGTTTGCTGTGCGCGTTTCATGCATGTTGCTCATTTGTCATGACACAATCAATTAATCAGTCCTTATTTTGATTAATTTGTGTAGCACAATCCACAGTAAGGTTGTTAACACAGTGTTTTAAAACCCCCAATGTCAATGTAAAATCCAGAAATTACAGCAGCAATGCAATATTCTATGCAAATAAATGTAATATTTAAATACATGTAATACAGTATGTGAAAAAATCTTTTTATTTCACTCTACCTAGATTTGTGGGAATGTATCTTTCTGAATATGACCCATTTTCTGTTTGAATTGAATTCATTGTTGATAGCCTCCATCATTTACTGGATAGGGGAGTACACAAAGCATGTGTATGTTCCTTCAGGGCCACGTACTTGTTGTGGGTTTCAGCAAAGTGCAATGCTCACTGAGCCTTTGGTACATCATATACTGAACTTCTCTCAATATTTTAGACTTCATGCATTCAATTTTGTTTCCAGTACAAGATTTATATCACATAGTTCATGTGTCCACGTGGAGATAGGAATAAATCAGAAATTGAAAAAAGTCCCTGTTCAAATATTTGAGGTTATCAATTTTTCATCTGACATTGTCAGCCCTGTGGGGCCCTGTGGGGCCCTGTGTCATGAGCCCCAGTATTCCCATTGTATCTCTCCACATGCAGCCTCCTGGGACAGAGCAGGAACAGGATGAGGAACAGATTCCTGCTCCTCTCGTGACACAGATTTTCAGGTGCAGGGACTTGACTGTGTATATACATGTGTCTGTTCTGGTTTTGTTTTGTTTTGTTTTGGCCCAATGATAATGGTAATCTGAATATTTTTGGCACCAGCAGTGCAGTATAATAGGTTACCGGTTTGATTCCCAGGGCACTGCCATTAATACCCATCAACAAGGTATTTAACCCGGGTTGCCTCAGCAAACGGCTCTCTATTTGGAGTGTAAGTCAAAATGTCCATTTCTCTTTGAGACAAGCCAAAGGTGCAGTGATAAAGGAAACCTCCTCAGCATGTTTGTCATTGTAGCTCAGAAGTCCATCAATAGCATCGCAGGCTCCTTCAGAACAAACAAGCCTGCCTGTTTCACAATGCACAAGAGGACTTAGGGCAGACTTGTCTATGAACTTTCCTTCAACTTTGTTTTGGCAGAGAGATTGACAGAAATGAGCACAGAGACAAAGGGACTTGGACCAGAAAATACTGCAACCATGTTGTTTTATTTACATTAATCTTTAAAAAGTTTCAAGGTTAGAATACTCAGAGTTGCTATATTGCATATATTTATACACTCATCTTAGCAGTGACCGGTGTCAACCTGTCTATCAATCTGGCTATCATGGCTCCCACCTGACTCCTATGTTCTGTGTTCTTCTTCTTGTTATTATTATAATTCAATAAATGGTTTGTTGTAACCAATATATTATTAATAGTGAACTTATACTTATTATAAAAAATATAATGATACTGTAGATGTATTTCTCTGCAGTGAATTGTTTTACTTTTTTCCCCTTCATCTCCAATATTTGGAATGCCTAGTCACACAGCAAAACTCATTACTGGATCTTCAGCTATCAAATCGGGAGACTGCAGACAAGCATATGTTCTCCCCAGAAGTATGCAATGGCAAGTGTCTCTTCCTGGCACACTGCAGCTTACAGGTCAAGCTTGCACAGACATGAGTTGGGGGGAGGACACTTCACATGTGGCTTAACAGGCAGACTTTCATGTGTCCAATGGACTAGGGGTCACTTAAACCCATCCTACTACGGGTGGGACAAGGACACCTGCATCCCACCCCTGCATGTTTCTTGTTGCAGGTCTCTGTATAAATTATTCAACAAAATGACATAACCAAGGCTTCAACCCTAGCTTTAGCAATCAACCTGCAATTGTGAAGAGTGCAACCGCGATTGGAACGGTTTTTATTCTGGTGCCTGCAAATTTAAAAAAGACAGAAGAAACACTGTTTCTGAAATAAAACAAAAAAATGTTTTTTATAATTAACGGTTTCGTGATTTGAAGGTATAATTACATTCTCAGGTACCTGGTCAGCAGGTGTGTAAAGCAAAGAAAACTTACTGTAATGTAATTACATCTGTTCACTTTGTTTTTGTCTTTTGCAGGTGAAATGAAACCTGGAACACAGATGTCAATATTCAGCTCTTTTTTCATTTTGGCAGGAAATTTTGTAATGCTGCTCTTAAACATTTTTCCCAGGCAAATTTGATCTTGCAAATAGGTACTGTATGATAACAGTTTGGCTGAGTGATTAATCAGTGCCTGACTCATTTGTTGCAGGATGCTGTAGAGAATCATTCTGTCATATGTGTCATTTTTGTCTTCTGTTATACGATATAAATAGGTTATATTGTGTGTTCTGGGACAAGCAAGTAACAACATATTTAAAGATAGCCTCTTTTATGCATCTGTCTGCACACACACTGCATAATCTGTCCAAAATGTGTAAATTAGATTTGGTGACAAAAAAGTAGATATACAGTACAGGCCAAAAGTAATAGGCTCCCTATGATTTTTATTTTTTATCTTTTTATTTTAGGTAGAGAATAATTCAGTTAATATACATGTATATGCATTTATTGAATGACAAATTTAATTATAAACACTTTTTTTTCATTTATACCTACAATAACACAAAAAGATGAGGTTTAGCAAAAAAAATTAATCTTAGATGTGACTTTCCTCAGAAAAAAAAAGAATATGGTAAAAGAAGAAGGAGGTAGGCTCGGATGTGCGGTGCTAAGTAAACATATTGTGGCAAGAAGGTTATTCCCAGCAAGAAATTGCAAAGAAGCTTGGGATTTTTGTGTTATTGTAGATAGAAATTTAAGAAAAAATATTTGTACTTTGGTTTGTTATTCAATACATATGCAGAAATTAACTGAATTATTCTCTATCTAAAGTTTTTTTTAAACAACTATAGGTGGCCTAATACTTTTGGTCTGTACTGTATATAGATATAATTTCCCATTAAGAGCAGTTTAATGTGTGTTCTGTAATAGGCTACCAAGGATCAATTTTTGTTGTTTGTTAATGGTTATGATGCAAATATTTGAAAAAATAAAAGAATTTAAACTGTCCAGTCACTAAACTGTTTCAGATCGATTTCAGCCCAATAGGAAGTCATTTATATTATCTCTACCTGTAATATCTGTATGAAATACATTTGTTGATAAGGAATTCTCTAGAATTGCTACTTGGCTCGTCTCCACAGTCTGCAAACACTGAATGCATATTGACATTGTTTACCAAATGTTTTCTGCAACATTTTCACCGTCTTCCTTATTAGAGCAAACAAACAGCAAATTGCCGTTATCTTTTTTAAGCACCTGTATAAATTTAGTGCACATAGCTGCTGATTTATAAACTGAGCAACCCCTGTTCTGCATCATGGTTCATGTGGAGAATCGGAATGGCTGCTGGCTCGCAGGAAGATGGGAGGGAGGTGAGGCCTTGAGGGCAGAAAGCCTTATCTGGCATTTGTTTGTGATGAGCCCTGGCTTCTCCAGCGCAAAGAGAATACAAATGTAACCTGTTTAATATTTAAGGGAATGTATGGGGGGATCATGCAGGATAAGGTGCACTCAGGAAAGCACTGGAGCAATGGCAGCGTTCATCATCTCAGATGAAGAAAAAGGGGAAAACTTATCTCTGCCTGCATTTTCTACCCAGGATCGTGCATTTGCTTATTACATATTTTGGCATGCACACAAGTATTTGGAGGTATCTTGTAATGCCTTTTGGATTCTTCAATTTAGCCCAAAAATGTGCCACTGGCCATAAAACTTCCAAAGTTCCAGTTTTTGTGTTTTTTTGCCCACAAATTAGCTTCTGCTATGTACTTTAAGGGTTTAAAAAAACATATTCTTTAATTACAAATATACGTTGAAAAAGTGTCAATGTACTCAGTCTGTGTCCACAAACAAATGAATGTGGGTGAAGATAAGACAGACTCCCACAATAAATTCTTCATTCCTATCTGAGTACGCAACGCACCCTGGTACTACTACATGAGAGAAGGATAAAGAGACAGACAGAGCAGGAGAGAAGAGATAGAGTAAGAAATTAATTGAAGGAGAGGGAGTTGGACAAAGAGAGAGTAGCAGAGGGATAATTAGTTTATGCATTAGAAGAGAAGGCCAACAGAACTTCCTTTGAAACAGAGGTGGAGGCTTTTCTCTATGCCATGTGTATCATATACTGTGGCCTTACATAGCCAGTCATGTTTATGTGAACATGGCCTCAGACAGTACTGCACTATTTTTGGCAAGGGATGTTTGTAAGCCAGTTAGGGGCTACCTTTCCTCTGAAACAGTCAGAAAACACCCCAGATTGAGAAAGTACTTTCTGAGATGCCTTCTTACGTGAAGCGGAGGTCCCCATTAAAGAATAACATAACATTTATGGCAGCAAGTAAGGGGTTCCCTGGTGTCCTGACAAAATTCACTCCAAAGCACTTTGGAGTTGCATGAAGGGTGTTATATTCTCCTAAGACCCAGTCAGACCCACTGCTGGGGGGTTGGGGGGGGGGTCGAATTGGGTGTTCACACAGGGCCTCGCATATCTCCCAGGTGGCCCTGGACCCAGAAATTCTTTTTTGTCCCCTGTAGGGGACCTTAATCTGGTCTTAATCTGAGGAACAATATATTCTACTATACTGAAAGCTTCATTACAAAGGACATTCAATAAAAAGAAAATAATATCTTTGAAAATTGATGCGGTGATCAGCACCCCAGGAATTGAGATTCCAATGACAGGTTCAATAAGTGACATTCATTGACCAATGTGCACACAGGGAGAGCATCTCATAGGCGGTCCTAGAGAACTCTGGAGAACTGTCTGAGACATCCATCTTTTATTGGCAACAATCAGAATCCCTACACATTGGACACGCCCTTAGAATGTATCCACCAATTACTTCTCATCACTGTGGTCTTCAAACACAGCTCTCCGCTGATTATCTCATCTAGCCTTGAAGTGGCTCCGCCTCTCTGCACAATTGGTCATAGGATAGAGAGGAAAGAATGATCGCAAAGGCTAATACATATGACATTCATGTACCTCTTTACTACTCCAGACCTCTCGAAAGCATTCTCTTAGTTTATATCGGGTCTTCCTCCCTCTCCCAGAGAATACCCGGCCCGCTGCAGCTATGAGTCTCCTACTTCTACTGGGAGGCCTAAACCATCCCCTCAGTTTGATTTCAGTAACTGCACCACATCAGTCCCCCCTTTAGTTCAACTGACCCATTCTCTGTTAAACTAACCTTCATTTGGATACAGTGTCCAATGTGGTAAACGTCGGTCAGAGATAAGAAAGCTATATAGGTATAGTTAAGAGATGGATAGTTTTGACTTTGAAGGTTACTTAAATATTCTAAGAACCCCAATCCTCTCATTGTTCCCCCAAAGAAACCAGACATATAGCGTTCCCTCAAATGCCACCTCCTCTGCGACATACTGTAGCATTTTTGCAACACCTGCAGCGTTGTCTTCTTGAATTTTAGCTTGAGTAGTGGCCTGTATTTTGTGTATTGAGGAATCCCATCCCCCTTATAGTCACCCCTAATTTCCCACATATAAGCCCGTACGTTAAATCGTTTCCCCAGCATTCACCTTTTATCTGAGTTTCACCATAGCCAATTTATCACAAAGACTTTAGCACAACACCAATCTATAGGTATTGGTTGTAGGTGTTTTCCAGAAGTTTCCGCCCCTGATGATCAACAGGCACTTGTGTCTTAGCCTTCAAGAGGATCCAGAAACCCATTTCTCCGCCAAGGATGTGGAGAACAGTACACATCATCTGAATAAGAGAAGACCTCATCTTCACGGTTAGGAGAGGATACTAGCACATCACTCACCTTTTGTTGTTAAGGGGCACAAGTCTATCGGGCCCCTGCAAATTGGTTTGGCCAAGGGCTTGTCCAAATAAACTGTCGAGGTTCACAAAAAAGATGTTAACGCATCCAAAAAATATTAGAAGGGATTTCATGCTAAAAATGCATGCCTCATCATCCATTTCAACAGTAACAAATAGAGTTATAGTACTGGTCTATAATTCTCTGGGTAAGAAGCAGGCTTTAACTGGGAATGGTAAATCCACTTGTCACATCCCTCAACCTTCATGTGCCTCTTGATGTAGACTCTTGGCTGTGGTCCAGGGATTAAGTCTTCAGGCTCCCCTTTTTGGGCTGCTGTGACCTTGAAAAGTGATCAGTGATTACCAGTGCACATTTCTTTCTTTACTTTGCCTGTGAACTGAGCCTTAGTAAGAGATTATGTGCTCAGGCACCCCCCACCGTGGGATGATCTCTTGTGCTTGTATCCGTGCTGTACAGTCCTTAGTACTGTCCCCACATGTGCTTGTCCATGGCAAGCTTCCAGCAGGCCAGCCCGGATTCCCTAAGGAGCCACCACTTTCCCCCCAGGTCCCACCCACCTCCCTCTATTCTGAGTTGCCCCACCCTTTGCCCAGGGTTCTATTCCCTGTTTATCCTCTCTACGCTGCAACTCTTGGAGGTTAGTGATGTTAGGGCCTACGCTGGGTTGATCCTGATGTCACGCACCGCCCTCACACCCGGAGGTAGAAGATTAGCCTCCCACTTTGCTCCCCTCTGGCCTGTAACAGAAGACAACCTTCCAGCGTTTAGTCCTTTGACAAGAGTGTGTTCGGGGTGATACACAACCTCACCTCCCAACACAATGGGCGCTGCAGCCTCCCCTGCCCAGCTTGCGCAATCGAGAGCCTGCAGGCAGCGAAGCAGTCCAACAGCCACAAAGTCCTGTCGTGTTGACAGGTTGGCCTCAGGCCTCGTTCTCCCCCCATGTTCCTGAGTAATCACAGCTGCATAGTGACCCCCCATAGATATTACGATATATGAGAAAGGGCTTTTCACCATTTGGGATTGCCAGGGCTTGTGCACTTCTCAGCATCATCTTCAGCTGAGTGAAAACTCCTGCTTGCTCCTGCCCCACTCGACCACCTGTGTGGTCCCTATGGGGTCAAATAAGTGAGAGACAGTGTAGGCCAAGGCTTTGGAACAACAATTAGCTCATCCTGCATCAGCCACAATCATGCTTATGTTTTGTCCATACGTCCTCAAACTGAGCAACAAATAATCCTATATCGCCCTGCTGTCAAATAACTTTAAAGCCCTGACTGGCTGTTCAGGCCTAAAATAGAAAATATTTTAGATTGACAAAGATTGTGCCACTGCACACCCGCAATTTCGCATGTCAATTACTGCTCCCAGCTCCAATAGTAAATCACAGCCCAAAATGTGACCCTCTTTCACATCACAGATTCAAATTCCTGCTTTAATCCGGACATCATTAATTTCAATCAGCTGCGGATTACTAAGTGCTGCAATTATAGTTTCGCCACTAATTCCCGAGATATTGTTCGTCAGTACCAGCACTAATGTCTATTAACATTTCACAAGGGTGCCCCCTGACCCTTTCTGCAATAAACATTCTTGGATCTGATGCATGTCCAATCACAGGGGCCTCTGTTCCCTTGGTCTTGCAGAGCTGCTGAACCAACTGCAGCTGCTCTCTGTATGAAATAGCCTAGATCTCATCCCTAGGCCTAGCCTCCCTGCACCAGAAGCATTCCCTGCCCGTCTTATCTCCCTATCTGCTCCCTGCTGCCTTCTTATCCTTTTGACCAGCACTCATTGGCCTTGGGGGCTGGCTTCTGACACACATAACACATAACACCACATAGCCCTCTCAAACACAGAACACAAAATCAACACATTCTTTTTCTTCTGTAGAATTCCTAAGATCCCATCCATCCTTCAGCATGTTTTCTTGGACCTTACTGTATTTTGCGCTTATATATTGTGCCAATTTAAAACGCTATACTTCTACATCTGAATCTGCCTGATCCTCTGTATCAGAGGTTGCTGAGCTTGACATGCCCTTGGCCATGTCCAAACTTAATAAAGACTCAACACAGAACTGCACAACAAAGATGTGTACACACAACCGTAAGCTTTGTTGAATTAAGTTTTTTATTAGCCTCCACACCTTCACTCCAGTTCCCCTGCTTCCATCCTCATGGGACCACCCTTATTGTCAGTGGAAATAGAGATAGGGAAATGTGCTTGCACTTGGGCCTTCATTTGTTGTGCCAAAAGGTTGTTTATTTATTTCCCCGTTATTATCAGCTGCTGCCGGTTTATTCAGAGCTCCGTGACTTATGTATGACACAGGAGGGCGAGGAAGGAGCACAGGAAGCTCATCTACATTAATCTGGTTATTTCTTTATTTACCAAGGAAATACTCAGTCCTTGAATGATTCACACTCTCTGCTCAGAGAGACACTGCCTCATACTAAATACCCAAGCTCCTAAAAGAATGCGTGGGAGGGGCCCACCCCGCACCCCGCGCCCCGCATCCCGCTCCAAGCGCTCTCAGCCTCAACCCAAGCCAAATACCGCTGTTTATTCAGTTTTCCCACAAAGCAAAAATCACTTTGTCAATTTTCAGCTTCAACAAATTATATCAGTTCACTACAGACCACAAATTATTGTTGTGAGTCTAAGCTACTCAGTCAATTCTGTATATGCATTTGAATAACCACAGCACGGTCAGATAATGGTGACCCCTACCCACAAATTAAGTAACATGAGTAAACTGCAGATGGTTAATTACTGCTCAGACCAACTTCCCATCCCTATCTTACACACACAAAGGTAGTCCTAGTTGTGTAATCAGAGGTGAATCCAGCAGGACTATAGCAGTTTGTGACAAATGCAGGTGCACACTCATGCAGCCTGCACTACACAGACACATTCCTCTCAGCAATGTCAATCACCAAGGCTCACACACTCTTCACACCGTATGTGTCCAGTTCCTGCCATTCACACCGCAATAAGTGCTGACCTACGTCAGCTTAACACAGGTGCTCCCTGCACCCAAACCTGTAGTAGTCCTACCCACGGTCCTAAGCGAGGTTGTCTCTACCGGGGATCTCTGACCACTGACAATGCCAGCTGGTCGCACAGCAGTGCCTCTGCACCTAGCCTTTCCCTAGTCTGGACGAACGCATGTACCTTCCGGGGCAAAAGGGAGGAGTTGCCTGCCGCTGGGAGCCGGCGGCGGCTTCCCAATTGGTTAATCAAACTGTCTGTCTCAGTGTGCCAGTTCCCCCGAGGAGGAGATGGCAACGGCAGGTTCAATAAGTGATATTGACTAATGTGCACATAGGGAGAGTTTCTCATGGACAGTCCTGGGGTCCAAGAGAACTCTGGAGAATTGTATGATACATCCATCTTTTATTGGCAACAATCAGAATCTCACACGTTGGACACGCCCATAGAATGTACCCACCAATTACTTCTCATCACCTCGATCTTCAAACACAGCTCTCTACTGATTACCTCATCTGGCCTTGAAGTGGCTCCGCCTCTCTGCACAATTGGTCATAGGATAGAGAGAAAAGAATGATCTCAAAGGCTAATACATACGACATTTATGTATCTGTTTACCACTCCAAACCTCTAAAAAACATTCTCTTAGTTGACATCGAGCCTACCTCCCTCTCTCTGGGAATATCCAGCCCGCTGCAGCAGTAAGTCTCCCACTTCTACTGGAGTGCCTAAACCATCCCCTCAGATTGACAGCGAGCCCCAACTGCAGCACATCAGAAATATTTTCACTGCAACATGTTTTTGTCATCCAAGACACTTGTATTTTGTCAAAGAATAAACTACTTACATTTTTTTCTGCCTGGTCTCAGGAAGATATGAAAATGAAATTTATGTTATTAACCATATTTCCCTCAGGCTCAAAAGAAACTTCCATTGTGTCTGCTCTTTTTGTTGTGTTCAAAGTGCCCTCCTTCTCAATGTGAACTTCAGCAACCAGACAGTCATCACATTAATCAAGTAGGAAGCCATAGTGCCTGGGAGCAGGCAGTACAAAGCAATTCTCACCAGTCTACC
Source organism: Anguilla anguilla (assembly GCF_013347855.1). Taxonomy (NCBI): domain Eukaryota; kingdom Metazoa; phylum Chordata; class Actinopteri; order Anguilliformes; family Anguillidae; genus Anguilla; species Anguilla anguilla. Next base: position 20,488,311 of record NC_049209.1, read on the forward strand.
ATTATTCTTGAAAATTAATCACATTTATTTTTGTGAGCAAGACTGCAGGTTCCCAAATTAACTTCATTTGAACTTTCTCGAGCCAGACTCATCTCTGATGGCATATTTCATGACACCACAACAGGTAGGCAATCATCAAGAGATATCTATTTACAGTAAGCGCCCAATTAACACCTTGATCATCCCAGGCAATAAAAAGCTTAACAGGGACAAGTAACAGCAGGCACACCAGGGTCCCAAAAGCAAGATTTGCGTAATGGCCAAATTACATCTTCATTATTCTTTAGGATACGCGGCATATATAAAGCTCATTTGGAACATTTGAAAGCTCCCATGACAGAAAAAGAGCACCAATTGCACCTGTACTTTCCCTCACAAACATGTTTAATATTGCTTATTGCAGATCTGCTGTGCAGATCATTGAAAGGGAAAGTCCATCAATGTTTTGCTCTCAGAATAATTGGTGTGGCCATTTGGAGTTATTATGTCAGTGGGATATAAATCCTTTTTTTTATTGTTTAGAATAACGGAGGTGTCTTTTGAATAGGAGGATACTGTGGACAAATATATTGTTTTCAGAATATTTGTGAAGTCAAAATCAAAGTCTTCTTTTAGTTTATTCTGAACATCAGCCTCCAATCTGAAGGAAAGGGGGGTCTTAAATTAGGGCAGCACTATTTTTTGATGTACAATTCTGTATATTTCATTTGTTGTGGGCTAAAATATTAGGGGTATGTTGAGCACTGCTCTTAAAAGTGAGGTGGGCCCTGGGCTTTGAACCATTTCCATACATCATTCAAATGGATCTTCCATTGATATATCTCAGCAGTTATTTACAGGGAAATGCTACCTGAAAGGGTGGATATAAAAGCAGGGCATGTTTTGTCCATTTCTGTACAGTAGCTCACATATCTGTGTGGAAATAGTTCAACCAGCTTTTTGAAGACACCATTCAAGGTCAAGAGAGAGCAGAGAAAACACAATATCAACCCAGGATTTGACTAGCGTCTGCTTTGTTGGGTTTTTTCTCTTTAGTGTAAAGATGCAGAGAACTCAGACGCTTGTTGAAAAACGGCAGCTGATCTGACACTGCAGACAGAGGGACTCAAATGAGAGACTGCTTGTTCTTAACAGGGGACAGACAACACTCGGGGAGGTTGATTTCTCTGTTTAATTTATACCTTGCTGCCCTGAAGCACTCACTCTTTTGAGCTCCACACTACAGAACATTGACATGGGGAAGAAAGTGCAATTTGGCACTGACCTGAGGGCCCTTTTTTGGTCTTAAGGAGGGCAATGCAAGCATATTTGAATAACTGCAACACTCTCTCTTTCCATCTTTCTGTCTCTATTACCTTCTGCTTTGCCTCCTGCTTGCTCTCTCTTTCTCTCTCTCCCACTCTCTAAATCTTTTTCTCTGAAACTGAAATTTTGCCATTTTGTTTTTGAGTGTTGGTTATTGTTCGCCTCAGACGTTCAAGAGTGAGTTTTCTCAAAAAAGAAAAACAATAGATTTAAGTTATAGTTTTAGAAATAGTTTATGGGAAAATAGTCTTTAGAAATAACTGCAATTCTTGTCAAAAGATGAAGCTCTGTCACTCTTTTGTAACTTTATCACAGCTTATGAGCTTATGTGACACAAGGTTACATGAAACTGTCTCCTACAATGTCAATTGCCACTACCCACCACATGCTCCATAGCCTGCACCAGAGACCAAGGACGTCACACGTAATGATGTGTATCTGGTGTCACATTGAAATGACTCCCCCCGGTGCACAGTACCATGCCTTGACATCTCCTGTATCCAGGAGAGCCCTCAGGCATCGAAGTCATTGAAGTCAGTGCCTCGTGGCATTGTTTGAACCAAAATAACCATCAGACGCAATACCAGTCCTGCCCACAGGGGCAAGCAGAGGAGCAGCATGTGTGTGTCATGAGTGTGGGGAAATGATGAGAGTCTGTATGAAGCGATAAGGGATAAGCACTGAAGCACCAAACGAAGCGGCAGGGTCCACAGCAGAATGAAAGGTGCTCACTGTCTGTCATGACCTCTGACAATGCCTACATTCCTACCACCCACTCTTGATTTTATACATTTTACATTTTTTCCATAGTTTTGCCTGCTTTTGTCCCTCTTCTTTACACCTCACTCTCACAGAAGGACAGCTTGTCCTCTAGTTTCACTCATATGCACTCTGAATATATAGTATATAATATATAATATATATATATATATATATAATATATAGTATAGTATATATATAGTATAGATTTACTTTACCTTTTTTGATTGCCACCGGAATATTGAGGGTTTTTTTGTGTTTTGTTTTTTGTAATCGGCTTTGTACCCATGTGCCATGTACCCAGTATGAATATATATTTATATATGTAATTTTAACCCTAATTTGGCACACCTGATTCCACTTAATATCAGCTGGACAAGACCACTAGCTGTTGAATGAGGTGTGCTTTCTTAGTTGGAGTGAAAGCCTACAGGATGATAGGTCTCCAGCAACACGGTTCGGCAGCCCTAGAGAACAACATCTCTGTAATTGGAAAATAATGCCAGATATTGTGGCTTTTGGGTTCTTTTAAGATACTTTCAGGAAATAAAGAAAGAACATTTCAAAGACTGACATCCAGCAGAATGATCACAAGCTTAATCTGCCCATTTCAGCCCAGGGCAGAGTCTGTTCTGCAGGATAGAAGAGCATGCTCTTGCTATGCGCTCCTTCTCAGACTGACCACAGCTGGAGACATGTGCCCACAGACACACCATTAATGCTCATTAAGGGAAAAAACATTTCCTTTCACTTTTTAACAAAGGAAAAGCAGGAAATAAAATCCAAATAGGCACAGTTAAGTGACTTTACTGCCTCAAGTGGTGAACTAAGTTAATGCAGGAGCTGCTCATTGGTCTCTCAGGAAGCAAAGGTAACTGCCATTTAAGAGCGGCTTTCTTCAGCCACTGTTATTCTCCATTTAGGATTTATTGATTTGTTGTTGATGTTTGTTCTCCGTTTTGTTTTGTTTTTGTGTTTTGATTCTGTATAAGTTGCTTTCCCAAAGACTGTCGTTGTTATCTTTCCCCCTGGCCTTGTTTCTTGTATTAAGCCACAAGCTTTGTTTTACAATAGGTTTTTGTATGTCTCTCTGAATCATTTCCTTATGGATTCTGTGAATAGTTCTTCAACTCTCTTCTGTATGAATAAATATCAATGGTGAGCTTGTCATTTCGCTGACATTCTATCAGAATTTACTGTTAGAATATAACTGTGAGTGTGTGTGTATGTGTGTATGTGTGTGTGTGTGTGTGTATGTGTGTGAGTGTGTTTCTGTGTGTGTCTGTGTGTTTCAGTATCTCTGTGGTGCAGGATGGATGTCTTTCTATTTATATGTGTAACATGATTAGTGTTTATGGCATCACTAATCACCAATGGCATCATCTAATACAACAATACACTGCAAACAAAGAAATGGTTTAAATGTTGTTGTTTTTCACCAGTTTTTGAAATACACCCCCACACTCCCCCTTGGGGAATATGTTTTGTGCTAATTTTCAAACAATAAGCCATTAACATGAAGTTTTACCTGAACAAACATTTTATTATATCCTTTGCTCTGTATATGTATACAAGATCATAAAAATGTATACAAAATCAAAATGTTTTAAATAAGAGATAAGGGGTCATTAATTAAAAAAATAAAGCATGTATGCACATGCATGGCATGGACACACATAGACACACGCATGTACACACACCCATACACGTACACACACACACACAGGCGTAAAAGGTGTTTTGTCAAAATGGCATCAATTTTTGGATTATGCATTTCCTCTCTTGGCTTCCTCTCCCTTGGAGCATGGAACTCATTATCTATCTGGTACATTCAGAAGCCAGGGAATTCATTTTGACCTCAGTTTTGAGGATTAGTAATAATGTGTTAGGTGTGTAATCTTAATTGTTATGGGAACTAAAGGGTTCCTAGAATCCAGAGAGGGAGGGGTGACTTTAAACTTCAGGTCTGACTCACAAACTGAATTCTGATAACTAGTGATTTTGTGACCTTCCTGGGGACGGGAATCATGAAGCAAATTCATTAAAAGAAAATCTCCCACTGCAGAAACTTTGCTACGATGATAAGTGTTATGCTGTGGTAAAACGTGATGGCATATTGTGAGGATAACTCTAAAATGATAACTTCATAGAAGCACTGAAACCACCTCAGAGTGGATCTGACTAAAGCAATTACTTAGAAAAGAATACCACACACATTTGTAAGGCTTTACAAGAAAAAAAAACTCCATTACTTTTGTGGTGTAGAAGCAGTGTGCGATGCCAAGAATTGTGACAACTATTGCATTTCTATACTTCTTTGAATTAAAAAAAACCTGTAACTTCGAGGTAGTCGAAACATACATGGCTTTAATTATTTCATTTAACAAGGTGACTGGCAAAAATGAGTGAAATTGGCAGAAATTCAGTGACCTGCACCAGACAGTCTGAGCTGAACTGGTTTGAGTGGCGCAGGCGTTTTTTCCCATGAGCACCCACGCATTAATGCACATAGGGCAGCAGAGCACTGCAAAGAAACGCACCAATGCAGGGAAATGGAATTTAAGGAAACAGAATGTAATGCCATTGTTTCATTTACAGAAATAATGATGTGCACTGAACTAAAACACTATGCCGCTCAATCAAGTGAGCGACTGCCTTCATATGAAGAGAACATGAAAATAAATTGCTCTTATTGTGCACATCTGCTCTGATTCATGAGCTAGTGGCAGGGATGAGTGGGCACTTTCATTGGCCTGTCTGTATAATTTAAGTAGACTAACAAAATTTGATCTAACACCTTAACACATTAATATTTTCACAGCAGGTTTCACATAACTGTGCAAGCAGCAAATATTGCAATACCCGGGCATGTATTCATAAAACCGGTGAAAAATCTTACACCCAGCCAATAAAGGGAAGATTTTCCTCAAGAGTGGGAGTAAACTCAGTTTCAGGTGAGATGTTAAATCTCTGGTATCATTAAAGATAGTACACGGTATTTACTGAAAAATGTAGGCCAGGAATTACATTGTTATACCCCTGGCAGAAAATAATTCTTCTTTAAAACTGAAAATCCTGACTTGTCCAGGCTTCAATGCACAACGTCAAACCAGCACAGCACTACGTCACACCAAGCTACCCACTGCCACATTTGGCCAGTTATATCCCTTGTCACACCTCCTATAATTATCCCACAATTAAATATCATATAATTATCTGAACCAAGAGCCTCTCCCATTTGGTGCACAATGGTCACAGATGTCTGTGAGGCATGACAGAATCACATGATGCAGCAGGGCGATGATATAAACGTGGGCACATAAAATTGTGGTGATAACTGATAGAGCTTTCAGGGCTTTGTGAGACAAGCAGGCGCTCTAGCAGCACCCCCCACCCCCCCACCCCCCCCACCCCCCACCCCCATCCAGGCCCTTTCCTTCTGAAAAGCCAGCTGAGCCCTGAGTGACCCCCCCCCCCCTCCTCCCCCCCCAGCCGCCAAGCTCGGAGCTGAGAGAAACAGTAAGGTAAAGGTCACAAAGGTCACCCCAACAAGTGTAATAAAAGCACTGGATGATTTGTTGACTTCCACCGGAGCTGAGGTGCCACAGTGGCCAGGAAAACCTACTCTGTACAAGGGGGCAAGCAGCAGAAAGCCCTGTCAGATCTGGTCTAAAGGCACAAGAGTCTTACAGTCTGTGGTACATTTCGACTGGTGACAAGGGGTCAAAAGAAATGCCACTCCGTGTTTGGTCTCTGCAACCCCTGAGAAGATGTCATCCAGAAGACTAGACTATGTAGCTCTAAATCCAGTAGATGCCAGTTGTGTCCCCTGCCACTGGGTGAGTACGATGACACAATCTGGGGTAGGGTCAGGTAAAAATCTGTTACTGGAGAATTTGAGAGAAAAGGGGAGTTTCACATTGCATATCAAGACACTTTGGAATAATCAGTCCAGGCAGGAATGAACAGAAAGGGTTTTGGTTATAGGACAAGGAAAAACCAAAAGCCACTATTAACCATTCTGTTCAGATGGGACAGAGCAAACGGGTCAAAGCCCCATCTGTTTTTCAGTAAAAGCTAACCAAAATCTTAAATCTTAAAAAAAAACTATCGTAAAAAATTTGTATTGATTTTTCTTATGTTTTGCTGAAGTATTTTAAAGTAGTTTGACACATTTTACCCATAAGTGTTTTGTGCAGTTGCTTCAGACAGAAAAGGTTAGAATGACATTTTGAATCATCAAAGTGTTACCATCAAATTTATTTTTAAATATTGTCTTTTTTTGATCAGCTTGTGTGTAATGGTTTAGATCTTTTTCATTTGTTCACAAATATATTTTCTTTCTGTAACATGAAAAAGCACGGTGTTATGCTATTCTGAGAACCTCATGTCAAAGTACCTTGAAAATTCTTGCCTTGCCCTGAGGGTGGGCTATGGCTGTGTCTTGAGAAAGTCCTGTGAGCCTCACAAAGGATTTGAGCTGCCTCGCTGGTGAAATAATATTCCTCATCAGGATAAAATAAATGATACAGTCACATACCATATTTCAAAACCTAAACCATGCATGTATTATATCAGTTTATCAGTTCAGGTTTTACATATGGCAGAGGAAGCTTGGTCCTGCTAATCTTCGGTGCAGGTATTGGATATTGTTATCTCAAAATGGCACACATTGCTTTTTGGTTTCCTTTTACATTTCTTGTTTTTAAAATGTGAGGACGTGTTTGAAACTCATAAAGGATTTGAAAAAATGAAGGACTCAACTTTATCTGGCATTTATCTTTTAAGCATTTTTTTCAGTTTTTTATAAGTGGTTCTTTTTCTACTGGTTTTCTCTGTCTGGTCTCCTCTATCCATCTGTGGTTTAGTCTTCCCAGGGGCCTGTGTTACCCACTCCAAGACCAAAAACTCTGAGCTCGACGTGCTAGCTGCTGCATAGCAGCTCCAGCTGTGCATTTTGCTGATACATTTTCACATTTATCAAAACAATAGGACTCATTTTTGCAGTTGTGACCCAAGGAATCAACATAGGTAGATAATTCAGAGAATGGTGTAGAGCGTGATTAGGTGGTAAAATGTTCAGAGCCAGGATAAAATGTTCAGAGCCAATTTGACCAGGACAGTGTGGCCAGCACAACTACTGTTCTGAAAAGTGCCCATTATTCCGCAGCTGAACTGGTGGCCTGTGGAGTGATAAGAAGTGGTGATTGGCAGTTGCAATTCTTCATGGAGCACATGCTTTTCTGAGCCCTCTTGAACAGACAGAGGATTTGGTAGCGATTAGACAGATACAATTGGGCATATCGAATTAAGAAAAAAATTATGGGTTTAAAATTGATTTTAAAAAATAAACACAATCTTGTAAAGCAAAATAATGAAAAATAATCAAATGAAGAAAGCTATTCTTAGGTCTTGAGAGGTTCACAATGATATGATTCTCAAACTATTTTTGAATTCTTGAGGTTGTGTTTTCACGACTACAGTCCTTGTGTTTTCACCTCCCACTGCAAATAAAAATGTCTGCCTGGGCAGTTCAATTTATATTTGTGCTCTGCAAAAGTGGAGAATTTCTAACAAATCTCAATGGCAAATTATATATGCATCACTAAATGAGGAGGAAGGTGTTGTATATGCCTCCCATCATATGCTTGTAGATGAAATAATTCAGTTATCTGTGCCGCTGCATATTCTCAACCAATTCTGAATACTATGAAAAGACATTAAATGCAGTTAGTCATGTTTTAAGCCTTATTCATTCGATATGTTTTAATAACCCTTCAGAAGAGAGAGACTGTTAATTCAGGATTTTAGATTTTAGCATGCAAGACTTGGCATTTGTCTAGGAGGACTGGTTCTCATAAGGAGCCCAAAGGAGAGACACTGCATTCACTACTGGCTCTTGCAGATACAACAGTGCCCCCTCTTGGTAAGTTATCAGAAGTTAACATTTTAAACCTTTTTATCAGAAAATTTCAGAGAATATTCTGTTTAATTATGAGTACAAGGTTTTAAAAATAAAATTGTTTTTATCTATCATAGTGAAAGAAACCTCAACTTTGTTTTTTGTTTTTGTTTTTTTTTAAGCCACATAACATACATTCAAATGTAATTCAAAACCAGTGACTTCTCAACAGAATGAACAGAATCTGAATCCCAGTTACCATAAACAAGCACGTGTCCCTCAAAATATTCAAATGGCTTGCATTTAGCAATTATATTCCTCAATTAGACAAAAATTGCTTGAAAGTCTGCATACTGGAACTTGACACTCATACGCATAGATGTAATTCACAAGTAAATGTACATTTGTTAACATTCTCATTTTAAGTAAAAAAAAAAAGAATACTCCAATGTGTGTGTTTGCAACAAAAAACACAGTAGGTAATTAGCAAAGGTAAAGCAGTACCACCACCAACTTTTGCTAATCATGCCTTCCATTCCCTGGGGGAAATGATGCCATTGGATGGAAGGTAAGTCTCTACTTCTCACTAACAAATCAGCAGCTCTCACATTTTCTCACGTTGGAACGCTTTTGCCACCCCAGAGTTCTGAATTGAAATGGATCCTTCATCACCATTCAAGTCAGCTAAGCTTTACCTTTACAATTCTCTTTATCTCTCCTCTGCAGTGTGTGCTTTCCTTACTCTCCCTCATTTTAAAAAATGGCAAGGTGAAGCAATTAAGTGGGCTGAAGGATTTTTTCCTTAAAGAATAAAAACATTTAAGCAATGTTTTGGGAGCAAGTGAGCAGTTAAATGGCAATGGACTAGCAGCCATGTGCTGTACTTTCATGTAGCCATGCAGGGCTGAAGCTCAACTGCTTATCCCAGTGTTGGTACTCAACACAAATGTTGCCATCTTCAGCTCCAGTTTCTTTACTGTTCATGCTGGGTGGGCGTATTGGCAGCAATGGAAAGGGTGTCTTTATTAAAAGATTTAAAATTCAGAAGTAATATCATTGCACCTTATGCACTTGTAAGAAAAAGAAATATTCAGCAAATATTTTACAGGCATTCACATAAGGATACTACATAAAATGTTTTTTTTTATATTTTCTTTTTTTTGTTGTTGTAAGAATCCATCCAGATTTCTTGTAAAATCTTAACCAACCTGTCAACTTTACTGTGGCTAGAGCATAAATAAATTGAAACTGGCAGCAGTTTTATTTTTTAATAGCCTTGGAATTTCACATTAAGTCAAGAACCTTTCAAAGTGTTGTTCAAATTATGAGAACATTTCTCCGTTCCTGCACTCAATATCCCTGGGGCAAACTGTATTTTAAAAGAAAAAAAACATACAGTATTCCATGGCTGAAACCAATATATAGGCCAGGGTTCTGCTCCTGAAGAGCCACAGGGTCTTCTGGCTTTAATTGCCACTTTGGACATAACTGATAGTAGTTTATTACACAATTAACTTACCTATGTAGCTTCTTAAGTCAAAATTTATATGGTCCCTATTGAACTCAGTTATAATTTACTAAATACCCAACATTTTGCTGTTTAGGGGGCTCTCCAGCACCAGTACTGTCTAGTCTAGGCTACAGAGCTCAGCCTACTGATTTGTTAATTAACCTTTTTTTTTTTTTTTTTTTTGGAGAAAAATACATGGAGACCTGAACAGTCAATTCAGTTGTCACTATGGACACCGATTTCAATTCAAGGCACTATCAATTAAAATAAAAGAGGGTGAATTGAATGAGTCAAAATATTCAGAAACAAATTACAATTAGCCACTCAGGTTAGTTGACACAAATACTGACTCCACCCAGAGGGAAATTTTACTGCTCAAAGTTTACTCTTCTATGGCTCAGGAAACAAAATTGTGATTCTCATTTAGGTGTCAAGTTCATCTGACATTTCTTCTCATGAATTTTAGGAGAAACATACACAGACAAAGAAAAGACATAAGACAATGAGCAAAAGGAGTCATATTTGAGCTCTAAGATCTTGTAAAATGGAGAAATAAGAGATTTCTTATCTTAGTTAAATCTCTTTTTTTTCTCCTTTGGGAATGAAATAGAGCAATACTACTGCCACGGTAGAGTAATATGGCAGTCTCGACAGTTTGTAGTCTCCCCATCACTGCACTGCAGCATTTTTGACCAGAGGGAAGATCTCACCCTACACCATTTCCAGCAGCAACTTTGTTCTCCCAGGAGGTCTCCCATCCAAAGCATTAACCAAGCCCATTGTAGCAGTACCGCTGGAACAAGTGCACGGTGGTATGTCTGCTCGCAAACTGTCTCATGACAAGTCCTACTTGCAGCTTGTGTTATTTGTACATCAGTGGCTATCCCACACAACATGTGAGGCAAAATGCACACTTGCATCAATCTATAAAAAAATATGCTGTAGGCTCATTACAAAAGAATGAAAAGTAAGCACAATGTAAAGTGTGCCTAAATGCAAGTCATTTAAGGGTGGATGAATAGATACATGATTGACTGCAGGGGGACTTACCTGAGGAAGCAGCGAAAGTACAAAGAAGTATGAATATACAGGCAAATATTCCTACATTATGTATCAGAACATCTCATATTTGGTATATGCATGTAGTATGTCCATATGCAGTGAAAGGTGCACATTTGTACATACTACATGCATATACCAAAAGGTCAGGAATTAACGTTGTTAAAGCCTTCAGAACGGACTTGGCTTTAAGTGAGCGCAAAGGGAAAGCTGCGGGATAAGTGCTTTTGCACATTACAGTTAACAAGTAGCCATTACCTGCTGCTGAAAGTGGCTATGGTCCAACACGGCGATTATTGGATGTTCAAAGCGTTTTTCAGCAGCGGAAATATGATACAGTGGTGTTTTTTTTATATTGTTTGGTTTTCCTGTTAACTGGGCTTTCTCCGTGAATACGCATTGCAACATTAATATGTGGTCCACTTCAGGCCACTGTTCAGAGGGAGCCAGTCGTTTAAACAAGGTAAAAAAAAATTTTGTGCCTGGAGGAAAAAAGAGCAGGACAGCAGGCAGTGACTGATAGGGACACCTAAGCTGCGACTTTTTGTTCTATCTTCCTCCAGTCGTGGTCACACTTAATTTGCTGAGCAATGTCTTTTCGGTTCCATCTCTATTTTTATTTTTTTTTCTCATTTCAAAACCAATTCAGCTTGCTGCGGTTTTACAGGTTCCTCTGAACCAGTCTCACTTTCGGAAGACCTCTCCGTTTTAGAAAAAAACACTAGCTACGACGAGCGCTCTCACAATTTCATTCACTTTTTAACTCTTTAAATCTGCCAGCTGGTCAAGTTCCTTATAATTCATATAGTCTGCACACATTAACGAATAAGCTCACCACACTCACTTTTATTTTTTTATTTTTTGTAACCCAAAAGTGTCCCCAGCCAGCAAAAAATGTATTGGGATCCCTCCGTTGCTACCAATTATGTTCCGGCCAGAATTCAGCCACAACATAGACACACAAGTTTCATAAATTAAAATGGTAATTTTACAGTACTGGGACAGCAACAAGCCAACAGAATAATGCTAAAGCCAAGGGTCGGCTGGACAATGTCCAATCTTAGAGGAGGCTTTGGTCCTTGTCCAACCTAAGCCCTTTTCTAGAGCCCAGCCAGGTGCTTGCAATTACAAGCCACGCCCGTTCAGTCTCACCCCAGCCAGCACATCACCTGTGAGCCTATGAAAGGGGAGGGATCCAAACAAACAATAAAAAAAACAATAGCTCTATTTGCTTAGTCTGAGATCATTATGAGTTGCATAAATTGGGTTAAACTGACAATTATATCGGAATGTATTGAGATCTCTTTTGAAACTCATAATGGGGTGAAATCTGAGATACACCAGGTTTATCAATAAAGGATGGGATGAGAATTGATTGAGTTCATTTGGAGAGCTCTGTGATTGCTCAGCCTGAGATCAGTATGAGATGTATGAGTTGAGATAAGCAGAATTATTGCTGAGAGTGTGCTGAGATCTCTTCTTAAGCTCAAGAGGGCTGATTTGGGATTTTGCTGGAGGGCATTTAAGTCCACTGAAAAAGCAAGTGTAGTGTGCTCTTTATTATTTCTTTTTATTCCACATCAACATTCTGTACGCCACTCATCCAACAGCTTTTCAGAAAGACCTAGCAAGTTTGGCTAGTAGGACAACTAGTTGCTTGTGCTTTTTGTGTTAATAGCGCAGATATTTTCTTTATATGTTTAGGATTTCACATCGGATAATATTCCATTGATTAACGCGTTCGGAATGTGAACAACACACTTGCAGACGCAAGCTCCAATTGTTGCTTAGGTACATAGGTACAGACCATCTCTCTCTCTTACAAAGCTTCTAATGGACAATTTCTCTGGCAATTGGTGGATACGCTGAGTCTATAAACTGACAGCAGATTATGACGCAAACCCCACTGTTACAGGAAATTAGTACACAGAAAATGCTTCCAAATCAACTGTGGAGGCTGTGAAAAAGAAGTACAATATGCATACAGATATACAGCCCACATAACTATGAACATTTTCATATAGGCACATGCTCGCACACATACGCACATATGTATGCAGGTATACTGTACACACATTTTCACATGAACACAATGCTCAAACACCCACACATAACATTCACATAAGCCGTTATAAATAAAGTGGGCTGGAAAAGGTTGCACCTCGATTTTCTGGGTGACAGCCCACCTGATTGTGTTAGTAAGATGACATAGTCCATTGTCTATTGTGTCATGTGTCAAATGATATATTGCTGAACCATACCCAAAGGGAGGATGACAGGCATTTATTTTTCACTGTCCCATTGGACCAAATCCCATTCTTTCAACTTATGTAGAACGAAAGGGGTGAAAATAGGTGCTATGGCTTTTCTCACACTGTGAAGCAGCTCCGTGCTTCAGTCCCAGCTGCAGAGAAGATTTCTGTAGTAGAGAGAAGTAACCAGATCTTGCTCATCTTCATGGATAGCAGTTCTCACATGTACTTTATAATCACAAATGAAATTTTAAAATAATTTTAAAAGGACAGAACCTTATAAATGTACTTCATGATCACAAATGGAATTTCGTATTAAAAGGACAGAACCGGCAGTAGCATTTCAGAGGGAGAAGCAGTTGGCTTTGAGAAACATAAGGAGTTTAAGGCAAAACGCTGTGGTGCACTGATGAGCTCCATGGTCTTGGATTGAATCCGGGCCGTGCCAGTGCTGACTGTGGCCAGTAGCTCCATTAGGAGATGGACTGTTGTCAATTTCATCGCCCAGGATGTGAGATGGCTCAATCCATTATGGCCCCACGTTTCATTGCTATCTAGCCACCCCCACTGGTCAATTAGGTCCCCGTGGATTGCACATTAAAGCCACAATGAAAGGTCTTCTTCCAACTTCACTCTGTGAAAGTTTAGCTGTAGTCAGTTGCAGGGTGACTAAGCCACTTATTTTGGAGAACCGCAGATGAGCTGCAGCTGCAGATAGTAAGGCATTCCAGAATGCTCAAGTCCAAGTTTGGGTCCCAAATTAATAAAAATAAATAAATAAATAAATAAAACTTTCTACTCTGTAGAGGAATTTGATTTTGGCCAATGAGAAAGACAACATAAAACAGAGGAACATCACTGGCTCATCAGATAGTAACATGTTTTGTTATATATTCAAAAGACATTGCAATTTCTTCAAATGTTTCCGTCATGGTTCCATATTCCCTTTGCTACTCGGCATCGTGGTTTGTGCTAATCGACGCCTTTTCGTGCTAATCGGCTACTCAGTATCCCTGTAGAGGAAACTGAGTACTTATTCAGGTAACTCAGAGTGGTAATCTTCAGGACTGCCTGAGGGCGATCCGTAATTGCTTTTGATTATGACCAATTGTTTGCACCTGATTGAAAGCGCTTATATACGCTCACGTGAGATCTGTTCTTTGCTTTAGTGTCTACTCACGTTACACGAAAGCCGGTAACAGTGAAAAGCTCTCTTAGCGAAAAGTGTGGTAAGGAAAAAAAATATAGGATTTTGAATATAGCTTTTTGTTTTGACTAGTAGTAAGAGTTTGGTCCTACTAGCCACTTAGCTTTATTCTTTATTTTCCTTAATACACCTTTTTTGCCTTCCTCATTACGAGGCACCTTTTCTTTTGCTTTTCTCCAGGCTGCACTGCAGTCTCTCCTAAAATTCTAGTCTCTCCTTATGCCTTAGTTTCATTCTCCTGCTGAGACATTTACTTTGTTCGGATATTCTCCCCTAGGAGTTGAGTCA